>NC_026145.1:12488280-12499670 GCF_000512975.1 Sesamum indicum | reverse complement strand
TTGAAAATGTTGATGAAAATGAAGATTATGTTTGTTAACAAAACACAGATGATGCCGAAAATCAATATGTCTAGAAACAATCAAGAACAACTATGAAATACCGATGAATCATTGAACCACAAAAACAAAAGAGGAAAGAGAGGAAGGGTGCCCATCATATCGATGAAGATGAAGATGAAGTCCCAAATCCCACCATATGTCTAATAGTCCAGCCATGCAAACAAACCCAAGATCTCCCTCCTTCAGATCCACATGTAAGAACCTTATTCGACCTTGAAACAACAACTGTACCCAAGTAGTAACATCAGCAGCCTTTCATATTGCCATTTGACTCGGGCAGGTTTTAACACTTTGATGGAGAGTAACAAGAGTCCCGCTCCTTCGTTGGTCGCGTTTGCATGGCAATTATAATAATTAAATACAAAAATTAGATAATTATAATTATAAATACATTATTCAATTAAAATAAATTAATTAAGTGCATTCCATAAACAAACAAAATCCCATTTTCCTTTTCTAAAATTAAAATATACAATTTCTGATATTATCAAAATTCACCAACACTCTGAAAATTCAGATCACACACAATGATATCGACACTGACATCATCGTTTCTAAATCCAATGGTCCATAATCACTTTTAACTGATAATTTTTTTTGAGTAAAGTAAATCAAATCAATTATTATTATATAGTAAATAATTATTAATATCTAATTAGATAAGGTGTAATTTGTGATTAGTAGTATAAAGCAAAGAGACTTCTTCAATGGAAAGCTCACACATTACCAGGATTGAAACTCTAACTCCAAACCAGCCCTACACACACCATAATTCTATTCTTTCTTTTTTTCTTTTTCCTTCTTTGATTTATTTATTTTATTTATATTTATTATTCTATCAATTATATATATATAGTCCCATTGTTTGATCGATCATGTTGAGAAGAGGAGTGCTTGATGCGAATCTGATGCTCTCCCTGCGCCGTTCGGAGCTGTGCTTCGTCTACGAACCCTTTTAGAGGGAGAGAGAGTGTGTGTGTGTGTGTTTATATATAGATAAAATCTGTTATAAGTATTGGCAGAGAGAGAGAGAGAGAGAGGATGGCGGACAACAGGAGCATTAGCTTGGAGGAGATCAAGAAGGAGAATGTCGATCTGGTAAGAATTTTAATTTTACTTTTTTTGGTGAAAAGATTTATTTTTTATTTAGGTCATTTTGATGGAGATTTAGTGCGTGTTTAAGCATGCAGAAATCATATTATATCTATATATATACATGTTTATTTTTTATACGAGTGAATTTATAATCGTCGTATTTAGTAGTTCATATTATCAAAAGAATGATTACGAACATTTGTTTTAGTTTATTAATGTTTTGAGTTTCGATTCTTCAATAGTTTTCATTTTGGGTACATGAACACGCATGTATTTTGATGCGTAGAATTCTTGATTATTTCTATGTATTTCACTAATTATGCACTATTTTTCCATAATATATAGCCTCTTATCATTCTCAGATTTAGATGTGATTTTTTGAGTTGTTAATGATGTTAAGAGCTTGGCAAATTGTTTACATTGTATACTACTCATGAATAGTGTTTTTCAAGAGAATTTTACGAAATATGTTATTAATTACTCACTGTTTTATAATTAATTAAAATAATATAAAAATTATGGTTTTAAATATTTAGTGAATCATTAAAACAATAAATATGTTAATAAATTTAAAATAGTTATTATTTTTATTTTTGCTTACGTATTCAAGTAGCCTATATGGCATTAAGCGGGTGGCATGAAATCATTTGTAAGAAAAATTAAAAATAATTTCTGCAAAAAGGATATAAAATAAGCCATTTTAGTACCTTTTCTTTTATTAGTATTTCTACACTTTATTATATATTTTTGCATGTTTACTGGTTTTCTAATTTAAGTTTTGGTTGGTGCAAACTGCAACAGGAACACATACCGCTGGAGGAAGTGTTCAGTCAACTGCAATGTTCGAGAGAGGGATTAACTAACAGCGAAGCTGCCAAGAGGCTCGAAGTCTTCGGCCCCAACAAGCTCGAGGAAAAAAAGGTAAACACCGCATTCTGCATGCACTACTACTATACTCATCTCTAATGCTCATCAAATGGTTCAAAGTTTCGGCTGATAATTTCATAAATATCGATCCACAGATACGTATTTGAATAGTCGTGTTGCAAATGATATATATTCATTATTGATATATACACTTGGTTTAATTTTCAATGTTATTGCTAATAAGCTATTTTCTTTTATAAATACAGAATTTAATGATTTGATTTGATTCTGAATTTTATTAATGAGTGGTAGTGTATGTTATTGGTATCTTATTTTGTAATTTTGCTAATTCTTTCAGAATTTTTAGAATATATGATCTATTTGTTTGTATGATTCGATAATATCTTGATACGCGAACTATAGATGTAGAACATTTCTGCCGATATTATTACCGCTAGTGACTTGGAAATATGATTGATAACTGCTCTTGACAAGCTTTTACTCCACACAAACAGGAAAACAAGGTTCTCAAATTCTTGGGCTTCATGTGGAATCCTCTGTCATGGGTTATGGAGATTGCTGCCATCATGGCCATTGCTTTAGCCAATGGACAGGTGATCATCAATCCCATATATATTTATACACACACTCACGTACATATATCTCTCAATTTTCATTGAAATTGTTTCAGGGAAGACCTCCAGATTGGCAAGATTTTATTGGGATAATAGCACTGTTGATCATCAACTCCACCATTAGTTTCATCGAAGAGAACAATGCCGGCAATGCTGCTGCCGCTCTCATGGCTGGTCTTGCTCCCAAGACTAAGGTAAAGTCTGAATCTTTACATGGATTGCTAACTCAAATGTTTAATGTTGTTAGTCTTATGTAGTTTGTCTCGTGATGCATCTTTTCTTGCCAAAAGATACTGAGAGACGGGCGATGGAGTGAGCAAGAAGCAGCGATCCTCGTTCCAGGCGATATTATAAGCATCAAGCTCGGAGATATCGTGCCTGCAGACTCCCGTCTCCTGGAAGGTGATCCACTGAAGATCGATCAGTCTGCGCTGACCGGTGAGTCGTTGCCAGTGACTAAGAACCCGGGGAGTGAAGTGTTTTCAGGCTCAACTTGCAAACAAGGAGAAATAGAAGCTGTTGTTATTGCCACCGGCATCAACACTTTCTTTGGCAAAGCAGCACATCTTGTTGACAGCACTCAAAACGTCGGACACTTCCAACAGGCAAGTGTAGTTCGTCACCACGTTATTGTTGCATCGATCGTCTTGCAAAAGAGCCATCTAACGTTTATTGATTGATCAGGTGTTGACAGCCATTGGTAACTTTTGCATCTGCTCCATTGCTGTTGGGATCCTTATAGAGATAATCGTTATGTACCCGATTCAGCACAGGAAGTACAGAGATGGGATTGATAACTTGTTGGTTCTTCTCATTGGAGGCATTCCCATTGCTATGCCCACTGTGCTGTCTGTAACTATGGCGATTGGATCCCACAGGCTGTCCGAGCAGGGCGCTATCACAAAGAGGATGACAGCCATTGAAGAAATGGCTGGGATGGATGTTCTGTGCAGCGATAAAACCGGGACACTTACTCTAAATAAGCTCACAGTCGACAGAAACCTGATCGAGGTTAGTATTGACAAATACCAGTACGAAACTGAGCTGATACTGTAAAAGAAGAAAATGAACTTTGATTACCATAGTTCACCTTAAATCATGCAACTGTTTGCAGGTGTTTGCTAAGGATCTGGACAAGGAATCAGTAATCCTTCTTGGTGCTAGAGCGTCGAGGGTGGAGAATCAGGATGCTATCGATGCTTGTATTGTTGGGATGCTGGCTGATCCTAAAGAGGTACCTTAACTGAGTACAATTTGTTTCTCAGACGAACTGAATAATAGTGCAAGACTTGCTTATCTTTCTCTCATTTTCACGTGCTTCCAGGCAAGAACAGGGATTACTGAAGTGCATTTCCTTCCTTTTAATCCCGTGGAGAAGCGTACTGCAATTACTTACATAGACAGCAGCGGGAATTGGCACCGAGTTAGCAAAGGCGCACCAGAACAGGTAAACCTATCATTTAATGAGAAGCCCATGTTATTTTAGATTTGTTCTTCTCTGTAATCGTAACATGGTTCTTTGCTTTTTAAATCATTACTTTTCCAACTAGATCGTTGAGCTCTGCGGGCTTAGGGATGATATGAAGAGAAGAGTTCACTCAATCATCGATAAGTTTGCTGATCGCGGCCTGCGCTCTCTTGCTGTAGCTCAACAGGTGGATCTAAGAGCAAATTTCTGGTTTTTGACCTATTTGTACGACAACTACGCCTAATTGAAAATGTGTTTCTGATACCACTGCAGGTTGTACCAGAGAAGAACAAGGAGAGTGCAGGAGGTCCATGGATCTTTGTAGGTCTCTTGCCACTTTTTGACCCCCCAAGGCATGACAGTGGAGAGACAATCAAACGTGCTCTAAATCTCGGTGTCAACGTTAAGATGATCACAGGTGATCAGCTAGCCATTGCCAAGGAGACAGGCCGAAGGCTTGGAATGGGAACGAACATGTACCCTTCGTCCTCGCTTCTTGGCCAGCACAAGGATGAAAGTATCTCCGAGCTCCCCGTTGAAGAGCTCATTGAGACGGCTGATGGCTTTGCTGGTGTCTTTCCCGGTGAGTTAAAAAATATGCCGAGATTTTTTTATATGTTTTCACTTATTTATTTGAACATTATGTACTAAGTTTCGGCGAGGTTGCTCTTGTAGAGCACAAATATGAGATTGTTAAGAAGCTGCAAGAAAGAAAGCATATTTGTGGAATGACGGGAGACGGTGTAAATGATGCTCCTGCCCTAAAGAAAGCCGATATTGGAATTGCAGTGGCTGATGCCACTGATGCTGCTCGGGGTGCCTCAGACATAGTCTTGACAGAGCCGGGATTAAGTGTTATCATCAGTGCTGTTTTGACAAGTCGGGCCATATTCCAGAGGATGAAGAACTACACAATCTATGCAGTTTCCATAACCATACGTATCGTGCTTGGTTTCATGCTCCTTGCACTCATTTGGAAGTTTGATTTCTCACCCTTCATGGTGCTGATAATCGCAATCCTTAACGATGGAACCATCATGACCATTTCTAAGGACAAGGTGAAGCCATCACCGATGCCCGACTCATGGAAGCTGAGGGAGATTTTCGCCACGGGAGTTGTTTTTGGCACTTATCTTGCTCTCATGACTGTTGTTTTCTTCTGGGCTATTAACGAAACTAATTTTTTTCCGGTAAGGGACAATGTTAGTGATATGCATTGAGAATTCCATATGTATGCTTAATATCTATGACCTGATCCTAAGACAACATTGGTGATTTCATCAAACTTTCAGGACAAATTTGGTGTAAGATCAATCAGGAATAGCTACCGCGAGCTAAATTCAGCTGTTTATCTTCAAGTCAGTATCGTTAGTCAGGCTCTCATCTTCGTTACTCGATCAAGGAGTTGGTGTTATGTGGAACGACCCGGACTTCTTCTTGTGGCTGCCTTCCTAATAGCACAATTGGTAAGTTAAGCGGTAGTGTAGCAATTTTAGATGAATAATCTGTTCTGCTATCCAGTAATTCTGATGCGGCAATATTTTCTTGCACAGGTTGCAACTTTCATTGCAGTGTATGCAAATTGGGAATTCGCAAGAATCTATGGGATAGGGTGGGGCTGGGCAGGCATTATATGGCTTTACAGTATCATCTTTTACATCCCTCTCGACATATTCAAGTTTATTATTAAATATGGATTAAGTGGAAGAGCATGGAATAATATGATAGAGAACAAGGTAAACTTTTTCAGCTCTTCTTTTTAGACATAAGTAAAGATGTAACCGAGCTTTCTGAATTAACCAGACAGCCTTCACATCCAAGAAGGATTATGGCCGGGGAGAAAGGGAAGCTCAATGGGCTATGGCACAACGAACTTTGCATGGACTCCAACCTACAGATGCTCCAGAGCTTTTTGCTGACAAAAACAACTACAGGGAACTGACTGAAATCGCTGAACAGGCCAAGAAACGTGCTGAAGTTGCAAGGTAATTAAAGAAATATTATGATTGTCTTTCAAGATTTTATATGTAACCTAGTAAATAAGATTTTAAATTTGATACGGAATTTCATTCATGCGAAATATCAGACTGAGAGAGCTTCACACTCTGAAGGGACACGTCGAATCAGTGGTGAAGTTGAAGGGCCTTGACATTGAGACAATTCAACAGAACTACACAGTGTGACAATAGGAGAATGGGAAGGGAGAACAATAAAAAGTTGAAAGCTGGAGTTGATGGCGTTTTTCAGCTTTTGGTACTTCATTACTACAACAATCTATTCCCAGATGATACATGCACTGAGCATTAAGTCAATAACAATGTATCATGCATGGTGTTAGTTGAGACTCCTTGTGATGGTATTCTTCTTGTTGAAAGACTCTTTTACTTCTGTTTTCTATGTCTCTTTTCAGCAATTAGACTCGAATCTGAATATTATGTTAATCTAATGAAACTAAGATAGGTGTGTGTTTCATGCAAAAACAACTTACATCGAAAAATATTTCCACCTCAAAAATATTTTACATCAAAACTAAAATAAGAGTCTTGCCAGAAATACAAAAATATATATAGTAGTTGCAGTGTTCAATGACCCCTAGCTCGTTATTCCTCAGAAACGCTTTCTAGACCAGGCTGCCAATTAGATGCAAGTGATAATCTCCCTGGAGTCGGAGGCCCTCCATTTCCAACCCCTGCTGAAGAATCCTCATTAGCCTTCCTCCTATATCCAGTCTTCCTATCCTTACTTGAACTCTCACTATTTCCAGCTTTCAACTTGAACCCTGAACTCATACTCTGCAAGCAACCACTGTTCTCATTCTTTTGTCCGGCATCCTTCTTGTTATTCCTAAACAACCAACAAGGAGAGCCTTCATCGTCATCGTCCCTTTTCCCTATATTTTGTTGATGATCATTGTCTTGATGGTTTTCTCGAAGTACAGAAGGGGGGCACTTTCTTTGAAGTTTCCTGATGGTACCAAGGGGCACAACGTAGTATTTCTGGCCAAGAACAAGGGTGGTTTCGGGTGAAACAATGGCATATGGCTGCTTGAAGACCGTGGGATGGGCAACGCAGCATTTTGGGTTGCGGTTGAGGAGCTCTGCAGCTAGAATAGGCCGGTCATGTAGTTCCACATGACCACCTGGATGGACTATCTTCACAAACAGATTTTTGCTGCTATTAGTACAAAGCCAGCTAGAAATGGAGTTCATCACCCCCTTTTTCTTGTTTACAGGGTGTTTTTTTTTTTTTGGGGGGGGGTGGGTTTTTGGAGGTTTAAGAAATCTTGATCTGTGGGGAACGCTGTGTGATTTTATAGGGCGGAGAAATCATTGTCGCTCCTGATGAAGAACTTAGGAAATATGCTTTATATTCTTGTTCATGGCTTGTTTACGAACTTCGGTAATGCCGTGAAAACGATGTTAATATGATATTTGGCCTCAGCTCAGATACAGACAGCTTCCTCTCTTGTTAGGACAACTTTTGCGACACTGAAAATCCTAACTTATGGGATAATTTCACTCTCAAGAAGTCACTCTATTCACCATCCTAGTGACTCTCTACTAGGTCTAGTTGCTCTCCTGGACCACAGCATGTTTCATGAAACTTTTCTGATGATCCCATGTGGTCCTTGACGGCCCAACAGACTGCTTGATGGCACTAGCTCATCGTAGATTTAACAGTGCATGATTTCTTCGTACCTGTCTGCACTTTGCAGGGCACGCCAGTCATCACCGATCCTTATCAAGTCTTAAAAGCCCAGATGCTTCTTGCGCGTATATGAGATCCTTGGACCATCTGTTCTAGTTTCTTGTGTTTCATCTTGTATTTCATCTTATAAATGTACATCATGTGCACATGATTAATGTTTCACTCAATCGATGTTCATTTTTAATGTGAAATATAAGATGAACGGTGAAACTGAAGGAGATCATATCAGACCATTTCATTTGGACGAAAACCTTAACAATCATTCACATGGAAGTGAGAAAAAAAAAACAAGGCATTCATGGGAGAGGTTGCAAATCAGTTTTAACACCAACTAAGGAAAGGTTGAAACAATGGTAAATATTTGGAATGCGAATATCTCAAATTGGGAAAATTGGACAAAGACATGATTGTTGTTTACTGAAGTAAAACAAATCAACAAGGGTGACTTTGTCCCATAGGCTCAGCAGCACTTAAATCTATCAGAAATTCCCAAATTTCTTAGTGATGGTCAGTGCCTGTAAACGACAACTTCATGAAGAATAAAGAAAACTTAGATCACTCAAAAGGTACTTAATTCCTCCAAAAAATGCGCTCTTGTCTGTATATATACATAAAAGAGGAGTTACAAAAGATTTAGGAAGAACATATTCAGTCCAAGACAAAAATATGCAATTTAAAAAACATGGTCGAACAAAAAACTGTCAACTTTACGTGTATGAGCAAAAGCAACACTTCTTCCAGTTTCAATCCTTAATCAGGTTTCCCAGGAGAAGGGGTTTGTGAAAACAAGCTTTTTGATTACTTATGTTAATTGTCCAACGATTGCACCTCAGGTGCAGTTCAAATATCATAAAAAATTGCACGCTATGAACAGGTTGAGAAAGAAGAATCTGTCACCCGTAGTGATCCTCCAAGCTCAGCAGGCACAAGGGGGATGAAGGAGTGGAGAACATCCGTTATGAGTGGTCTGTAACTCGCCTCTGGTTGTACACATAGCACAGCTATAGCAGCCACCTATGCCAAGAAAACAAAAAGATCATCAAAGTTAGCACAGCTAACCCTCCTGTTTTCAAGACTGCCTACTGTTGTATTAGGATCATACTTGATACAAATGCTTCAAATCCATAGTGTTTTTGATGGCCGGATCGACTATATTTGGAAGCTTTGATCTGTCAGTGAGCTGAGGTGACGCCTGCTTGTTGAAGAAAGTAGGGATATTAAGGGCAAAATGTAATAATCAGAATAGAAATACATGATGGATTAGACGAGTTTGGCAAAGATTTTACCCAGGTAACTATGGATTGGCATTGTGTTTCATCTACTCTCTCAACGGGCCGTCTTCCCATCAGAAGCTCCAGAAGAACAACACCAAATGCATAGACGTCACTCTTATCAGTAAGCTTACCTGATGGATAGGTAAAGAGTTGTTAAAAGCTGCTCCACACGATATTTAAACTCGCTTTAACGCGGAAAAAGGTGCACGGTTATCATCAAATACTAAAGTTTAGTTATTTCTTCCAGTCTCTCTATTATGTTTGTTTAACTCATTTCTACTACTGACATTTACGACGGTAACATTAGTTGGAATATATAACTGCAACACGGAAAAGTTAGTATCTTCGTACTTCAAGACACAACTGTGTGCTTGTAAATTAATTATCTCACCAAAGATTGTCTACAAGATAATGAGGCACTGAAGTCATCTGCCCAAAAGATGAGTTTCCCCATAAAATGAGAGATGTTATAGATGGGACACCACTAAATTCACAATTTCGTTGCGGAGACAGATAAGTGGTTCTTACCATCCAACAAGTATTCTGGAGCCACATAGCCCAAAGTTCCTGTAAGTTTGATGTTTGTCTTGTTCGAGTTCCCTCCAGCAATTGCAAGGCCAAAATCAGAAATCTGAAGCAAACTGCTATTAGCTAAAACTAAAACATTCCGTATATTAACATTTAAATAGATTGTCTCTACCGAAAGTGACTGTTTCTTTGCCAATAATATTACCTTGGCATTGAAGTTGGGATCAAGAAGAATATTAGATGGTTTCAGATCTCTATGAATCACAGGAGGGTTGCAATGCTCGTGTAGGTACTCTAATCCTCTAATTGACAATGAATTCATCTGTTAAGCTCAGAAACAGATTATTAATTTAAAAAAGAAGTTTCGGAAACAGTAATATAAATAGGTACCTTGCAACATCCAGAGCAATTTTCATTCTCTGATGCCAAGTCAATGCTGATCTACAAGAAGGTCCTGAGAGACATTTGAATTTTTGTCCACTAAACTTAATTTTGAAGTACATGGGATCAACACATTTGTATTAATAATCTTTCTCCTTACTACATCAAAAGAACATAAAACGACATATTATACCATGCAAGTGAGATTCCAGAGATCCATTCTCCATCAGTTCATAAACCAAGAACCGCGCTTCGCCATGAATACAATATCCTAAAAGAGAAACTATATTTTGATGCTGAATTCTACTCAATAAATGGACCTCATTCTGCAATTTCAAAAACGATGTTTGAGCAATATCAAACATCCGTGAAAGATAATGAAAGTTAACCACAGCAGACTGCAGTATGCCTTGACTTTACCTCGTATTCTCTTTCAGCTTCCTGCCCTGCAGCATATATTTTTTTAACTGCGGCACGGAGATGGTCATTGAAATAAGCCTTATATACACGCCCCAATCCACCTTCGCCCACAACATTCCCTTCATTGAAATTGTTCGTCGCAGCCGCTAGCAACTGGTACTCAATAACAGTAACTGAACCTTTCTTGCCACCAATTTTCCTAGAAGTTAATTTATCCAAAATCGGAACCAACGAGATTCCCCTTCCAGCATCTACTTGTGCATAGTCGAAAAAATTGCAAGAATCAAGAACAAGAGTAGTAGGAATGAAGAGGCCACGTGATCAACCACATACCGAAATGAGGGAAAAGGGGAAACTGAATCATCTCTGAAATAGAAACATACCTGAACTCTGGTTGCTTTTTGCATTGCATTCCTTCGACTTTTTCATTCTATAGAGTGAAAAACAAGATAACAGCAGCAGAGTTCCACCAAGAAGAGATGAAGCAACAACAAGTGCAATAAGGATTTTCTTGTTTAAATCCTGGTGGTGGACTACCTTCACCTTTGCAACTTCTGATTTAAGGAAAAGTGAACATAAATTAGCTCAACACAACAATGTAAACAACATAAGATACTCCACGTTGAAATCAAACTTTCATTTCCAACCCAAACCAGAAGAAAAATAGAAGGAAAAGTCCCATTATGTTAAAAGCTGATCAATGCCTGAAAATTAGAACACGCAGCAACAATTTGAGATTCCCATATTACCACCTCAATCTTGGTGAGAAAACCTTCAACCGGAAAACAAACAGGTCCAATCAAAACATTCAAGAAAACATCAAAACAAACTCTAAAATCTCAGAGCCACCATTTCGAACACATAGAAGATCAATTGCAATGCAGAAAAAAGCCTTATGAAAGTACCTGGAGAAGGAGCTCTCAAATCAGCAGAACCCTTAAAGAAAGGATCTTT
>NC_026145.1:12474612-12488138 GCF_000512975.1 Sesamum indicum | reverse complement strand
GGATGAGCAACCGGGCTGGTGGCTGGTTCAAGTGGAGCCGAAAACAGAGGAAAACTGAAAACCCAAATGGGCAGAAACAACAAAAACAAAAACTTCATTTTTCCTTCCTCTCTACTTTCAATAATTCTTTCTCTTGATAGAAGAGAGGGAAAAAAGAAAAAGATGGGATCTTTTGCTTCTTTTTCTTGTCTTATATAATGGCAGTTAAAATTTGAAATGGTTTTGAGGTTGATGGGCTGTCTTTATATAAAGCTGTGTGTATCTTAGCTTCGAGTTTGTGTATATCTATAATCTCAGTACCTTTTCGCATTCTTTTTTGTGTAAGAAGGGAACAAGAGAGTGAGACAAAGGATGTCAAGAAAAAGGCAAATGCGGTTCCTTTTAAGCTATCAAGAAAAGGAAGACTGGCAGTTCACAACAACAATCATGTGGCATTTATTGAAGATGGAGCTGAAGGCTGAAGCTCCCATTTCTTCTCTAGTTGCTTGGAGTTAAATAAGGTCACATTCTTGAATCTTGATGGTGAAAAAGATCTGTGGGCCAAAAAGAGAGGAGAGAGAATTCCTTAACTGAGATTTTTTACCAATTTCCCCCTCTTGTCCTTTTTATATACTAATCAAGTAGCAATAATGACATACTCAATTTGTGTACCAAAAATGAATATTATTCTTAAAAATTAAATACATATAATCATAAAAATAAATTAAAATGCATATTTAATTCTGTACATAATGGAATTGTACTTTATAGAAATTTTTAATAATAATTTTTTTCTTTTTCTCTAAAGCATTTTTGAATTTTGAAAGAAGTTTAACTTTTTTTAGGCATGAAGGTTTACAAAAGTGGAAGGATGAAAAATTATATGATAAATAAAGAAATAAAATTAAATATTTAAAAATACAATAATAGATCAAATATAGGTAAGACAGGAAGGCCCATTTCCTTAATAATAGAGATATTTTTTAATTATTTTATAGGAATAATACACTTTAGTTTTAAGTTTTTAACTTTGAGGAAATGAGGAGGGAATTTGACTTTCATCTGTTTGACTTGGGAATAATGAGGGTATTTGACTTCCTTTTTTTTCTTTTTTAATAAATAAATATCTTACCAATTTAGAGTCTATCTGAAAAAAAAATAAATAATGAGAAAAAGAAAGAGATAATTATGTGTATTTTGTGGGTTTTTAATATATTTGATTTCATATTTTGTGATGTCTTAAGTTAATAAAAATACATTAAATTATATTTTTTTGTAAAAACATAAATAAATAGATTGAAGATGTACATTTCAGCATCGAAAATTGAAAACAAACACAATAAATGAATTTCGGAGCCCACTGGAATTGCGTTGAAATTTTTGAAGGAAGTCAAATTAATTTTTTATGTAAGTATGCATTTTGCATTTGTCGTAAACCAGTAGTTTGAGCAATTTATAATTTAAATTATTCTATTTAGTTATGCTTATTTTTAAAAAAAAAGAATAATTAAAGATATAATAACAAACAATACAATGCGACATCTATCGAATCGTAAGCCACCCACATCAATTTTAATTTTCTTCTTTGCTTTTAAATATCAAATAGAATAAATTACAACAAGCTTTTCTGAGATTTGACATAATTACAAATACCCTCTTGTTGTTTGAAAAATTACGAATAACTCCATGATATTTGATAAAATTATGTAATTCTTGGATATAGATATAAAATGATCAACTTTGCTCTTGTCATATTTTTTCAAAAAAAATTAAAAATTAAAAAGTTGGATGAGGTAAAGGAAAAATGTAAAAAAGGATTATCTATTTAGTCCATAAAAAAATTTAATTTTTTTTTATAATTAGTAAAATTATGATTCAAAGTGCACAATGATGTTTTGGTCAATTTACCACAATAAATGGATGAAAATCTAACAGATTGAATTGCAAATGTTAAAATCAATTGGTATTAATATTTTTTCAAAAAATTAGGGATATATATAAAGTTTAAACTTGAGAAAAACTTATTATAATTTATCCAAAAATTTAAAAAAAAAAAACATTTTAAAAGCACATCTTAAAAGAATTAAAAGCCGAATCAACACCATAAAATAAAACACATCGAAAAACTTAAATCTGGCCAAAATTGCAAACTTTTTTTTTTTTGAAGAATTTTCAAGTAAGCTACTAAGTTATGTATAAATTAGTAAAATATTTGAGAAAACATGAAGAAGGCCCCTCATGAGATCACGAGGGTAAATTGGGTAATTGACTTGACCACAAATTTTATTTTCGCTACTCATTAGATTTGAAATCAAAATGTGATATTCAATTTTTAGTCTAATTGCCATTTTTGTAAATTTCAAATTGAAAATAATGTACTTATTCGGCTTGTTACTTTTTACATTAATACTAGTTAGCTTTTTTTTGTTATTTTAATAATGAAAATCATGATGTGATTGTAATTAATTTACTAAAAATAATAATATAGCTAGAGTAAAAAGGACCAAATTTACATAATTAAGCTTATCTCATCAATTGGAATCTTTTTCCTTATTCTAAAAAGGATTAAAGTTGATTTTCAATTTTTAATTTGAATTTATGACGTATCTTTCACAAAAATAAGGTATTATCACTGAACCACCTACCATGCCAACTTGCACACTGAAACTAGGGTTTTCTTTTTCATTGCTAAGACTTAATTATTTTTATCAACTATTAGCATTACAAGAATGATGTAATTATAACTAAAAGAAACATCAAATCAACAACAAATTGAAAATTGAAAGGTTGTGGATTATCTTGAGGTTTTTTTATAATTCCAAATAGTTCATTATTGTTCGACAGGTTACAAATATCGCTCGAAATCAACAATCGTCCACTATACAGTAGGCCCGTCAAGAAGGTGTATTTGTTACATAATAATTAATTTAAAAAATATGTATATAATTTTAAATAATAAATAAATATTTATAACTATAACAATTAATAAATTTGAGAAAAAAAACCCATTATTGAACTACGTACACATAAATTGCTTGTATTCATTCAATACATACTTTTAAGCTGTACCAAACTGTACATACTTGAGATTAATTAATGAAATTAAGGCTCCATCATCATAACCTCGATTTTACAACGTATAAAAATTATTATTTTACTTGATTAATAGTTAATTTTTCTATTTTAATAATAATTGCTGATTGCTTATAAATATTTTATACTTAATCATCAGTAGATTGATTGCTATAGTTGTTAGTGGTTAAAATTATTATGCAATTGTAATTGATTCACATATATATATATATATAGTACTTTTATTGTATTTTTTATTTATTTTTTTGTATATAGGTTTCTTAAATTAAAATTTTTAATTAAAAATTAAAAATTAAAAATTTATTATTTCGATATATTTTTGTTGCAACTATAAAAAAGTCATAAATATAAGAAAGTAGACTAGGAGTGTACTAACCAGCCAATTTGAGTCCAACTCCCCCCTTTTATCAGGGTTTTCAGCTATAAATGATAATGCCACCAAGAAATTATTTAATTTTTCGGTAAAATTATAAAATTAATTGTACAATTTAGGGTAATTTTTTAAATTTTATTCCACGCTTGTTGCACTTTTAAATTTAACCTCATGTTCCATTAAAGATTACAAAAAGAGATAAACAAAAACTTGCAAAAAATGCCCCAACATTAATGGCGGACCACGTGTTCGTGACTTTCTGTTAGTTTTAATATTTTTAGTGGGAGGGATTTTTTTGCAATACTTTGGTCTCTTTTTGCAATGTTTAACTGAATATAGGGTTAAATTTAAAATTGTCTAAATTGTGGGGTCAAGTTTGAAATGATTTTAAACTGTGGGATTAATTTTACAATTTTTCCTTAATTTTTACAACAAAACGTTTGAGCTTTTCTTATTTTTAATGGTTAAAAAGGGGGTGGAGGCTTTTTGCAAATGTCAATTTTAGAAGGGTTGTTGTGGTGAACAGGTTTGTGTAAAGGGGCAAGCTGCAATATACCAATATTTTCTGAGTAAATCTACAACACTTACCACAAGTGTGTGAGCATGTGAGAGTATAAAAATTGGAGTAGCATACAAGTTATTCACATTAAACCCACACTATTTATTAGACATTGGTGTCAATTTGTAATTTTATTTGGTATCTATTAGACATTGGTGTCAATTTGTAATTTTATTTGGTATATAATGTAATATGGTGAAGCCTTAATATATTTATTTGGAGATCAATTTGGGCTCCTAAAAATTTGATTTTTGATTTTTGTTCGACTTTCGACAAGAATGGTTACCAAAATTGAGGATTTAGAATTTGATGAATCAAAATTGAATTATTGTCTATATATAGAAACGAAAAAAATGTAATTAACCATTATATAAGTTTTAATTTAACATAACTAAGAATGACTTTGTTTTTATTTTTTTTTTTCAAAAAAAATTTAGAAAAATAATTTCCCGACTCTCCTTAAAACTCGATTTCATGATGTCCAAATAAATAACAACATTGCTAACATTTAAATATTACAATTACCATATTGTCTTTTTGGATACAATATTCGTATGAGGAAAATATTACAACCCAAAATCGTTTGATCTTGTAATCGCTACTACTTGAATTTTGTTACATAGAGATTCAAACGAAACTTATATATATATTTTTTTTAAAATATCTAAAGAAGAATAGAAAATGCATCAACAACTATGGCATCCCAAAATATCATACAGAAAAGTCACTCGAATTAAATGTTTTGTTGTAAGTCCTATTCTATCTCTTACTCCATTCAACACATATTTGTAGCGAAAATTTTGCAATGATCTTTTTGGACCATTCCCATAATTAGGTCAATAATGTGATTGATTAAAAAAAAGAAAAAAAAAGACATTACTGGATTGACCATAAGGAGCCACTGGTTCTGCAGTAGACGACAAAAGAAATCCCACCCAATCAAGAATCTCAATTGGCTAATAATTGGTAGCATCTTCCAGTTTTCAGTAGAACCAACCAACATAGGATTCCTACTTGTCTGTCTGTAATTTATCGTCATAATTCTATAGAAATTCAAAAGGAGCAAAACAATCCGTCGTAATTAAATTATAAATCTGATGCTTCAAATGAATTCGGGTTTAAATCATACAATTTCATGATCTACCTCGGTATAATCTGTTGTATTTTTAGGTAATTTCGATCCACTTCTAGTGAAGAATTGTTCTCCTATTTTTACAACATAAAACCCAGGACAATTAACTAGTCATATGAACATCAGAAATTATCAACAAAAAATAATCTAACTTGCACCAATTCATTACTAGTCCAACATAACTGGAGCACCACATTTTATCAAGAGCATAACTAGAAATATAATTTACATTATTTGATGCCTAAAATTTGGAGCTAAACCTGCTCCAATTTCCTGCTCTCTCATGTAATAATCTCGACATAGATACTATAAAAAGCTCAGGTTCCAAAGACAACGCTAATTCACTGCAAAAAATTTTGACTCGAAAAAATTTGTATTTCCAGGGGAATGTTACAGGACTTGCCTAGGCTTTGAAGTTTGGGTTGTCACCGAGAGCAAGCTTTCAGAAATGATGCAGTACGAACCCCAGTCATTCCATCCGAAATATTCGAACAGCGTCTTCCTGCGTTTGAACCATGGCTTGGAGGCCTTTCTGAGAATGTTTATCTTACAAAATAACATAGTCAAATATGTCCAAGTTTATACAGACAATATTTATTTTCAGATTCATGAGAAAAGTATGATCATCGTGTATATAGATACACTAACCTTTTTATGCACAAAAGGTGATAGATGCTTAATCTTTGTGGTGCGCTGCGCCACCACAGCAAAGGAACGAAGATCACGTGATAAATCTCTGTCTACATTAATCAGAGCAGACATCATGTTATAAAAGTAGTTTGAGAATTTTTGTTCGCAGTTGCGGTTATTAATCAAAAAAACAAAAACATTTCCGGAATCACCAGCGTATTTCATGGGGGTTAAAATAGTTACGATTCCCATAATGACCATTTTGCCTCTCACGTATTAAAGAATAACATATCAAGCAAGGATCCGGATTTTTTTTACCAGTCAAGTCAGCCAAAAACCCGGCACCATTGATGCATCCACCATCCAAGAGTCCCAAAGTTGACATGTGGCTCTGCACACTCTATGACAAATAGCCTCTTTAAATATGGGTTGACTCCATCGGACGAGCTCCAACTTTAGTTTCTCAGCAGATTAGATATTGTGAGGATTGAAAATATTGTTCAACAGATGAAGAAGATCATTACGCCATGATAGCTTAAGAACTGGCGGTTATTAAATAGACAGCCTAAACAGAAGAGCGATATTAATGGTAATCAATTAACTTTGAATAGCCATTATATTTCAACAAGATTATTATGTTAGTGGTCACGCCAATTAATTTTCGTCACATGATAGAAATATAGAATACTTACAACTAAAAGTGGAATACTTAGTAAATGCATATTATAGAATCATTCTGATACTACCATTCTCCACAACATATATGAAAGTGAATGGTGTTAAACATGGTTTATCATTAAAACACAGAACGATGTCCAGACAATACATTCCCTAAGCCTTTCAGTAAATATTCTCAATGCAGTAAAAAAAATATGCATAGACAAACTGGCATAGAAGGCGACAAGATTTCAACTATTTAAACATTGTGAAGTAGCTTTTTGCTTCTGTATCGTATTTCAAGTTTTTCCTGTGTGCCTCGTTTCAAGAATTTGTCCAATATTTATCATGCTAGGGCAAGGGCAGTATGTATCCCAAGAATTGGTGGAAAAGTACTCCAAGAACACTCTTAGAACAGCAGGCAGACAGTTTATGATCAAGCTAACATACTTATTAGCTCTCTTAGGTATACTTTGGTCTAGAAGTTAGAACTTCTTCTCAGAAAAACTGCTAAATTCATCTTCATTTCTATAGTGCCGCAGAGTATTTCTATGCAAACTCTTACTTCCTCGCATCAGATGTTGCCTGCCCTATTCCTGAAAATGTGCAACATAAAAGAAATTTAACAGCACACATGTATTAAGATTGATTACGTACGGGCAGACCAACTTATTGTTTACACATAATACAGACTGACTCAAGGATATCTTGATAAAAGCATGCATACATACACTGATGGCTACCGGAATCTGCTGCTGGAAACGTGCTAAACAGAAGTAGATGATGTCCAATACAAATATAGTAGTAGGGAGTTATTTCTACAAGACACTCGCAAGAATGCCGCAAAGTGGACTTTAATGACAGGGATTACTACTGAACAACCATCATCAATTTTAAAACTTGGAACCTTGATCAACTTGCATACTTAACCAATTTCCCCGGGTCAACAAAGATCCAGCTAAGAGTGAAAAAATTCTGATTCTCCTATGGAATTCTGATTCTCCTATGATCAGAAGGTAAAATCTGTGATTGGAGCACCATTATCAACAGCAAGCATTGTTTCTCAAATCACCCATTAAATTAAACTCCAACTTTACAGAATAATGCCCATATAATATCATCTTCAACAGCAAACAAGCAGTAAACTCAGTCAACACCACACACATTTGACTCATTAAACAACTAGGCAAACCAGAAGAAAATGATTATAGAAAGACTTACCCCCGCCCGGCTTCGCTTTCTCATGACTTGTCGGCCTAAACTTCAAAATCCTGTCTCCAATGTCGTTAATCGCAATCCCACACTTTGCCGCTCTCTCTCCTTCTCCTCGATCACCCTCAGCTTATGGTGGCGAGGATGAGGATGAGAAGAAGTGGTGGAGGGGGTACGGATGTGGACGGGGGTAGGAGTGGAGGCTGGGGAGGAGATAGAGGAGGTGTGCTTGGTCAACGCCGCGATGTGGACCACAGCGGTGTTTTGAGGTTATAGAAAATGGCGATGCGATGCGGGCGCCGCCGCCGAGGTAACGGTTAGCTACCGTTTTGGCGGGGGCGGAATTTCTGCGAGAATTGTTTGGAATTTGATTGGCAGTTTGTATTCTGAAACTTGTGTGGATAATATTTGTGCTTCTGGTGATCTTAAAGAGTGGTGGAAGCATTCATGTTTATTTGCTTCAATTCTAAAATATTGAATTACTATATAAGCAGAGCTAAAAATAAACAATTTAAAATGTAATACTCCAATAAAATTAATTAATAAAAACTCGCTTGAACTCAATTTGCTCCTCATCATAAATCAAGATTGAACATAATTTATCCTGTTCTAAGTCATGAAATTCGACTCACTCAATTAAAAATTTAGCTAAAACTAACTCAATTACTTAAAGTATATCAATAATTAAGTTTTCAAGGAGACAACCCAATGATTCGAGTCAATTTGATCTGTTTGAGCAGTTTTTAAAATTATGTGTTCATCCCTATTCATCTCTGCCAATACTATAACGGTTTGTAAGATAAATCTGTGAATGACAAAAGTATAAAGGAATGATATTAGTATATAATCCCTAAGTTTGATATACCGAAAAAAAATTAGATAAAAAAATTTCAAACTATTCATTTATTTATTTGATAGATAGTGATGAAAGTTAAAAACAAAAAAATTAATTAAACAAAGTCTCATCATATAAAAAAATTATTATTTTGAAATGTTAAAATTAATTACAAAATTATAATATATATATATATATGTTTTTGTTTGGATATTTTCATATAATTTAATTTTTTTTATAGGTATGTTTAGATAAAAAATGACTCGAGTCTTCTATTATAAATTTATTATAAAATAAAATAAATTACACTGTTACGCATGGTATTCGGTCAGATACATGAGTGCTTATTTTTTTTTATAAACCTGTAAATTCATCACTTGATGTTATATATGTAATTATAACTATATTTCCTATTGAGAGATAAAATTTACACGAACTTTTCATAAAAATCTATTACACGAACATTTCTTAAGGGATGTAGCTGTAATTTTAAAAGATAAAAAATATTTATATATTTTGATATAATCTTAAAAGGTCTTCTCAACTAGCAGATGTATGCAAGTATTTGATAAATACTACTTATAGTTTTGAATTTTTCAAAAACTGAGACTAACTCGAGCCTTGAAAGTTTAGTGTATTGAAAGAAAAGAAAAAAAAGAAAGTTTATCGTTGAACATATTCTAACACTTGTAACATATGTTCGTGTTGCAAAACATAAAATAAAATTGATTGGTAATATATATTAGGATAACATTGAAATTTGATATAATTATAAATACTTTTTCATTGTTTAAAATTTTACGAATATTTCAAAATTAATCGTCGTTTAATAAATACTAGCCTGCAATAAGCTATCACCAGGTGATATTTATTAGACTATTATTAATTTTAAAAATATTTATAATTTTTTAATAAAAATAATATTTATAATTATAATAAATTTAAAATGATAAATGTAATTTAACTTTTATATATATATATTAATCAAATCATGTTGGAACAAAAAAAGTTGGGGCCCTGACGCTGACCCTGACCCGAAGAGAAAAGCATGCAATGCAAGTCACGCTGTATACGGGGGAGGAGCTAAAATACGGAGTCAAGTACGAAATTGGGTACTTGCAGTGGAAAAGCGTGAAGTGCACGCTCCAATCATAATAAGAAGGCAAACAATAGGTCCTTTTTGGTAGGATTCAGGTGGCTGGTGGTCCCCATGCTCCAATCCCTTCCCTAAGCTAAGGATATGCTCTCCAATCCATTCCCTATATTCCCATCTTACCCTGCATTTGCATCCCATCTGTCACATTTCTCCCCAATTTTTTCTTTTTTCTTTTTACCCCCTAGTATTTATATCAATTGAGTTACAAAATATTAAATAATTTAATTATACTATACGGTATTATAACGTATTTTTATTATTATAATAATTATATCATTTGATACTTTTACATTCAAATTTTAGCTTGGATGGACTGATTTCAATTTGAGCGAAAAATTTTAGCAAAATAATTATAAATAACTCCATTGAAAAAATAAGTTAAAATTTATCATTATTTCACGTAATTTATTCAAGATCGAAGTTGAGACATTTGGAATTCCTTTTAATATAATTCAAAATGTGCGTTGAAATAATTAAAATTATAATGTAAAGAATTTGTTATTAAAGACTTAAAACTGTACCCTCAAACATTCGCACAATGTTCAATCCGTATTATAATTAAGAGTAATAGGTATCAATGATAAAGATGATATATTGGAGAAAATTATATTATTATTTTTGCAATAATTAAAATATACTTTGGCACATGAAAAATAAAAATGAGGATAATAAATATAAAATCATATTTAATATAATATGAGAAAATCATTAAATGTTTCAACTTTATGGAAAATCTGCACGTATAATATAACCACCATTATTGGCAGGATCATATGTGCACCTGAAAATATCACACTCCTAAAGAATTAATAAGGTCGATAAATATAATAGCTATGTTATTAAATGAAAATCATTTAATTAAATTCCATTAAGATTATGGAATTAACTTATTTTTCCACCCTATATAAAATGTTAAAAAAAACCATATCCCTCAAAAATTGGTGAAATTAAAACTTTGTTTGTATTCAAATTCATTTTCAATTTTCAAAACTATGTTTCTAAATTTTTTAAAGAAAATTATATTCCGCCGATATAAAATGAATATATTTTAAGAGTCGTTAAAATTTAGATATTAGATTAAAGTCGACATCTTATTTAGAGGGAAAAATGTTCTTAACTTGTTCTTTCGAACACGTATAAAAATTATTCTTTAAAAATGAAGGATGTGTTTTTGAAAACTGAATTTGTTTCTTGAAATATTATCGAAACTTAGGATGAAATATTTGGATGTAAAAGTATTTTATTTAAACAAAATTAACGAAAAATAATATTAATATTTTAAAAAAAATTACAAATATAGATTATGAAAAAATGTTTTTTTTCCCCTTCTCTGTGGGCCCATATTAATGTTATCCAGTAGAAGTAGTAGTACCTTAAGCTCCAAAAGTGTCACATGCTGTATCATTTGTTTATCCACCACCACACAACACAGACACCCAAAATGCCTCTACACTCTTCACTCTCCAAACATGCGCGTGCATCTCATACTCCAAAAGTGAGTAAAAGGATAAGTGATCAAAGGGTTGGAAGAAAGGGGGAAAATTTAAATAAAAATTGGGCACTGGATTGGATGTGATGCCATTTTGGAGCTTAAGACAAGTGTAAAAGTGGTGCCCTTTGCTAGATTTTGTTGCAAGAAAATTTACAAGTACAAGAATGTGAAATTATAGAAATGAGTGGAAGGGGTCATTAGATTTTTGTCTATTTTGTACTATACATATCAACACTATTATATATTTTTTTAAAAAAAAATAGAATTTCTTACTTTTATTAGTACAATATCAAGAAATTATTTGTAACAGATGGTATAATAAATATAATTGATTCGGCTATGAGTACGAACGTTTTGCCAACTTTCGACGAGGTATTGTTGTTATAGTTTGGGTATGCATGATTTTGCTCTTGAAGGACGGCTGGTGAAAAAGGGGATCTTAGAACTTGCAAACTGCTGAGAATTTTTTTTTTGTTTTTTTTTGTGATTTGGGATAGTGGCTAATATTTATGATGAGTTGCGATATTATTAATTTCATATTCTGAGCCAATGGAGAAAATATTCTAGATACAAGTTTTCAAGACAATAAATGAAAAAAATGAGTATTGGAGTGACAATATTTAAAAAAAATATTTATATATTAATTATGTTTATTGAAAAATATTAATTTTTCATGAAAGATGAAAAAGAATTAAATTCTTGAGAATTTTACAATGTTGTCCTAAAAATTATTGGTTGAGAATTAGAAGTACCATGTATTATTTTAATTAAAAGCACAATTTGGGAGAAAATACTTTGAAAAGAAAAAAACAAAAAAGGATTGTCTTAAAGAGAAAATAAGAGGATGGAGCTAAGGGCATTAAAGTCATTAAATGAAACTTTTGGGAGTGTTTGCATTTTCTTGAAAAAGTGTAAGGAATCTTTAACAATCACATGGCACTTTTGTGAATTTTTCAGAATATGAAGCATTTATTATAACAAATCATCCCAAAAGAGCACTAAAATGGGAGCGCATTCAAATAAAAACACAGTGGGGATCAGTGAAATTACATAATTGTCCTCCTAAATTTACATTCCATAAATGCATAATAAATAAATAATTAAGTAGTATTTTATCCCCAACATTAAATGCTAAACTATATAAATTTTTTAATTTCTCAAAACAACCTCATTTGAAAACACCTTTTATTTGATATTTTTCTTGGTCGACTACATGAATCAATTATAGCATGTAGTACATTAAGATAACAAAGTGGGTCAATAGCGTCTTTGATTAAATTTATTTAAAATATCTTATAAATTTATATATCATGTAAAATATTTTTAAAATTTATTCAATGTTGATCCTTATTTTAAAAGACTCAACTCTTGAAATATTTGCATAAAATATGATTATAAAACTTTTAAAAAATGTCATTAAAACAAAACATTCACACATATATATATATATAAATAAAGCCCGACATTTAGTACTAAATGATATTATT
This sequence comes from Sesamum indicum, assembly GCF_000512975.1. NCBI lineage: Eukaryota > Viridiplantae > Streptophyta > Magnoliopsida > Lamiales > Pedaliaceae > Sesamum > Sesamum indicum. The sequence continues at coordinate 12,475,533 of NC_026145.1, read as the reverse complement.
ATTTTTTAAATATCGATATTATTATTGAAGCAATATCTCATCAATATATTTTGCTTTTATCAATTGACAGAGATATAGCATAAGTAGAATAATAATAGGGCTACACTCATAAGACATGTTTGGATCATTGTGAAAATACGTAAATTATAATTTATGAATTAATTTTTAAATAATTAGATCTTGATTACTATAAAAATAGATGAATTATAAAAACTATAACGCAAATGAATCTTGGTCAATAAATTTGTAGAGTGGCATTCCTATTTTTGAAATCAAGAAGAAAAAAAAAAAGGAGGTAGAAGTGGAATAGTAGTAATAAAAGGAAGGACCCATGCCACATCTTTAACATGGGACCCATCTTCCCATATTTACAAACAACGACCAACAAAGACTAAAATCCACACATCCAAAATAAATTAGGAAAAATAATTAGTCCATCCATACCCATACCCCTACCCTTACACAACACCACCCCCACTCATACACACAAGGAGTTCTCAATAAGCATCTCAGCCACACACACACACGTACACAGTGTGTGTGTGTATAATATATATATATATATATATAAATGAAACACTCATCTCATCATGTCATGCCTCTGGTCCTTGCCTATAAATATATATATAATAATATATAATCACACAGTAATATATAAGTCTCGCCCTCAGATTTTCTTTGCCACCACCATTTCCATACTTCCACTCTCCCTTTTTCATATCCCCAAACCCTCTTCCTCCCCTTTCTTTTTCTCTCTCTCTCTCTATACACACATAAACCACCAGGGCAGGTATGAGTGGCGCCGACGAGGAGTGGGTCAAAGCCGCCTTGACGGACGACACCATGGTCGTGGAGCTCCTGGTGCGTCTCCACGCCGCCGCTCCGCCGCCTCTCAAGCCGGCTGCCTTGCCACTGGGGTGG
>NC_026145.1:12374318-12474560 GCF_000512975.1 Sesamum indicum | reverse complement strand
CGCCGCTGTCGTGGAGCGGTGCCCCCTCCCTCGGCGGCGGCTCCGGTGGATCTGGTGGAGCCGCCGGCGGGGGTTCCGAAGAGTCTAGTCGGCCTCCTATCCAGAAGCTCTCCGACGCAACAAGATCTAAGGTTTGTGCACGTACCACATCTTCGACCAAACTTAGCATAACACGCAATCTATACGTATACGTACTTCGTGTTTCCAATTTTCCGATGGCCGGCGGCGCGGAGGGGGGGTCAGCATCGGGGTTACTGTTAGTATATTATCCTAGGGGTGTGTCTTTTCCTTTTTATCTTTCTTCACTAGAGCCTCGTGTCAGTTGTCATTCGGTGGTATATGTGAATTGACTTTAATACCCCTGTGGAATTTGGATATTTCCTGCCACGCGTGTGGGAGAAGTCAGATTCAGCCATTCCAGGCGTTTGTTTGCTTTCTCCTCCTCGTCACCTGTCACCGTTTTTTCAGTTTCCTACAAGCTGACAATAATGCCCTCCCCTTCCGCGTGCTTCCCCATCCAATCCCCGGGCGGTTCAGTCAATTCCCCGATCTGCCCCGGCGCTGGCTTCTTGACCGAACTGCCCTTCCGCTTTCCACCTAATTACCCTTTCAATCCTTTCTCTATCTCGTCCTTGAAGGGATAGAAAGGGAAAAAATGGGCGACTTCGATTCAACGAGTAAAGTCAGACGCCCAACCCCAACCCCATTATTATGCTTCTTGTCGTCGCACCTTAACTAAGCCATTAAAGTGCTCAAAATACCCCTCCGCACCCAAGGGCAGAGTCGTCAATTCACCAATTGTTGAAATGCCCAAGAAACTACACCCCAGATAAAGAAAGTCCATCCTTCGAGTCAGCAAATACTTGCTTAAATCCAAGTTTGTAAAAACGCCTTCCAAGTCAAACTTCCACCCCAAGTGTCATCATTTTCAGCTAGAGGGGTATTTCCGTCACTTGGGGGGGGGGGTGGGGGTGACCCCCTGGTGAAGCGGTGGCGTGTTTTCGTGGCAAATAGGTGTGCCTTCAGTTTGGTGCGAGCGTTGTTAGTGGTTGTGCACTTTTACATAAAAGCTCTCTTTTTGTAGTAAAAATTTAAAATTTGGTATAATATGGGGGGACAATCGGGTGCGGGCGGGATCATATTGGCCCTGCCTACAGACTCAGCTGTATCCAGTTATGTCTCCACACTTACTTGTCTTTATCCATCCAACCATTTTATGCCATTTGTCCACTGCACAAAGCGAACATTCCGAGGCACCCGCACCAACTGTACGACGTAGTCTCTTCTTTTTTCTTTACAATCTTGTGATCACCTAATACACCACACGCACACACACACACTGGTGGGGGGTGGGTGAAATTTTTTGTAAGTATAGACTGTATCTATGAATTATTGCTACTAAGGACAAAAAATCAGTTAGCAGATACAAGAATGTGAAAGCTTTGTTACAACCATTTATTTTTTTCTTTCTTATGGTGTAAATTTTCTATCTTGTTAGCAGTCAAAAGTTGGGAAATTACTTTCTCGATTTTTAATCTGGTTAAAGATGGTGACCTGGCAGTTATTTCATCCATGACAAAGCGGCAAGAGGGCTAGTTTTTTTTTTTCCTTTCTTGAATTTTATTTGTTTGGGAATTATCCACCTTTTTGTTGGGTCCAAGTAAGATGGAACTTTGTTTAAATTTAAGTACGCAACGCAGCTGCAGGGGTGCAGAAAAATACCAAATCTTGAATTGCGATATCTTAGTTCACGAGTCCAGTTCAATCTAATTATATCACGAGTATATTATATTTATTATGTAATTCATGTACAGTAACTAGGCAGATCTACTATCAACACTTGTTATGTGATTAATGGAGACTGGCATGAATTTTTGGTGTAGGCCGTAGGGTCTGGCAAAGAATCCGTCTAGAAAGTGTGATTTGGTGTAAAATCTCCAAGTTGTAAGCTTATAATGCATTGCCAAATCAACATCTTCAACCAACTTATTGAGTTCCTTAAAGTATACTCCTCCAGTTTCTTCTATTTCCTTTCTTTGGCTATAATTCTCTACAAATGACTATATATCCAATGGCCCTAATTAAATGAAGGGAAGACGAGTTAGTTATCGGGTGCTCAAAACCATAGCCATCTCTACTGAAAAAATCAGCGTAAAGTTTCTTGAACGTGGCAAACATTTCGTGACCATTTATGGGACCATTGATTATTTTAGTTATTTAATTGTTTTCTCGTTTATTCATGAAGAGTGTTGTTATTGGTAACTGGTAATTGTCTTTCTTTTGTGCTCTACTAGGACCACTAGGTATGGCTTTTTAGGTGATCTACTTATTATCTTGTTTTGATGCATAAATGTTATGGAAGCCAATAGACTTTCGTACCAAAACTGCCCTTGTCGTGTCTAAAATTTTGTGAACAATTATTTCTTTTTAAAGTGATGAAAATTGGTTGCTTGGTTTTGCTTCATTGCTTTTCATATTCAAATTATTTATATTCCATTGCATAGAAGTGATTGGACTACTTCAGGGTAGGGCATAATTACAGTTCATAACCATGTTGATTATCTTAATGCAATTATCAACACACTTCATCTTTGCACTGATTGTGTAATGTTCTGATTCTCTGTTACAGGTTAATGGCGATAGTGAAAAGACCGCCTCTAAGAGATCAAGAAAGAAGAAGGTGAATACATACTAGGTTTATTGAGCTTTATAAGGGAATATATTGTTCAAAATCTTTTGATGTTTTACTTAGCTCTATTACTTGTAGATGTATCTAGAAAAATGGTAAAACAGAGGATGACGTAAAAAATTTTAGCTGATATATCCAAGAGTCTAATAAGTATACATTTTTCCTTGTTTCCAGACCTTAGCAGAACTGAAGGACGAGGAGACTTCACTGCTAAGGGAAAGAAGAGAGTTGAAAAGGGTATTCTACTTCTTTCTATGGCTATGTGATAGTTCAAGTAAATGTTGCTGGTATTCGTTCTAAATGCTTATGCGCCCCCCACTCTTTACCCCTCAGGAAATGGCTGCCTTACGTGTGAATTTGGAGAAACAAAGGGCTGCAAATGAAAACTTGAAGAGAATGAAGGTGTGATTTGCTTGATCTGTCGTCCCTTTTTCTATAATTTATTGATTTCTTTCTGGTTGAACCTCACCTTTGTCAACCTCTCAATGACCTCATGTTTCATGGAAAAAAGGAGTTAAATGGTCTTGTCGCTAATATTATCACATCCTGCAACTATTTGATTGTGGAGAATGCTTGTATCTTGCTCTTGATTAGGTCTAGTTGTAAACCACTGCTGCTAAGTATTGCAAATTATCTTTGAATTTCACTTAGTGAAAGCTTGTAGACCATTAAGCAAACATGGCTGAGCTTATAAATGCACCAAAATCTTGTAAATAGTCAGAACGATCTCGAGACGACCAATGCATTGGACGGATGATGTTTGTGTTTGTGGACAGATGCAAACTCCTATAGCCCTCTTTCAGGAAGGTACTATTTGATTGGGTCCTTATTTCTTCATATAAGGCTACCTTAGCTCAAACACTTTAAGGATGTGTCATATACCATAGTGGACCTAGAAACTATATACATCTATAAACTGAAGTGTACACCCACATGAATGTCTTCTTGGACTAAAAGTCGGCTGTGTGTTAGGATTGTTCACCTGAATTTGTTATATTCTGAGAAGAGCTGGGCTTTGGATTGCTCCTTGTTTTTTCTACATCTCTTCCATTATTTGGTTCGTGAACTCCTCTTTGTCTCTAAAGATTTACCTTGAACCAGTTTCTGTTGTGTTATGTAGTCAGAGGGCACTTTAGGACATAAGTCCGAAAGAATAGTTTTGGTTTGTGTTTTAGTTTTCCTTGCATATGTTCTATTATTACAAAAAAATGATATTTATCTTCTGGACAGATTGAATTGCAACCAATCCCGGATCGAGAAATACCATCCACAACTGAGGCATCAATGTCCGATCAACTTCAACAAAAGACAACACCTTGTCATCCTATTCCTCCGATCTTGCCACCTCTTGTATCAGAAAATAACGTCAAACTAGAACCCTCGTCATCAAATGGCTGTCCTGAACCGAGCACAGATGCTGCATCCGACTCTAAGTTCGTGCTTCCTGATCTAAACATTCCATTCGGTGAGGATGCTCCCTGTTCTGATGTAACTTGTGGAGTCAGCTAGAGCTAGACGACCAAGCATGAACCAGTGAGGCCCTGTTCTCCACCTAAGCCGGAACAAACATAACAGATGACACCTATACGAAATAAGGCTAACCTTGGTTTAGGATCAAATGTACTGTAACTATATGACAGAACCAATTTACCTAACACACATGGACGGATAAACAATGAAGTGTCTTGTAGTAGTGAAGGTACTGCTGGTAGTTAGGGTATATTCTTTTTGTTTACTTGATGAATGGAAGTGCTGAGAGTTAGTTTAGATATTCTAACTCATCTGATGCAGCCACATTCTTTTCTATTCTTCTCACTGTTATACTTGTTTCTACAGTCCTGTCTTTGTCCCTTTCGGGAAATATCTAGAGATGCAACATGTAAACGATGTTATTGTAAGAATTAGATACACATATGGAATTAATCACTTTTGTTGTCTCTACTAGAAAATTCAGAAGTAAGAAGGATGGATATGGCAAGAATCTCTTAGAAAGAGTGCCCTTCTTTTCCATATGTTGATCATGTGTTTGATTGTGGAGAAATCTTTCTCATGTAAGAACACACATTATTTTGAAGAAAATGATATAATATCAAGTACATGGTGTAGATCACTTCTAATTGTGGAGGACAACTGATTTCAAAGTGTTACTAAGTAAAATCCCAAAAATAGAGCCATACACACATTAGGCTAACTATGTTTTTAAAATTATTGTTATGGTATTTATTCTTACATAGAAAAATAAAAGTTAGGTGAGAAAAGTTTAAAATGGGATTTTGTCTACAATAACAGAGATTGGATTAGATGGGGTGGGATTATAGTTATCTCAACATCTTCACTTTCCACAACTTGTTTGGCTGCTTCTTCTTCTTCTTCTTCTTCTTCCCCATCACGCAGTCGCATTTTCTGCCTCTCCAATTTCTCTTCTTCATGCAAATGCAATCCCTTCCTTGTCAAAAAATGCTCTTATGTTATATTCTGTATTTAATATTTTCAAAAATTAAGAAAACTAAATTTTGTTAGACTTTGAGTGATATTTAGTTATTCTTTTGGACTTTAAGTTCTGAGTGTAATATTTTATCTTATTTTTAACATTCTTAAGTTCATGCTACGTATAGTGCTTTTAATATTGATCTCTACACTTTCGTAAAACATAAGTTATTTGGGAAGTTATTCATATACGTACATTTCTCTTCATTTTTTATAGATAGAAGAGGACGAGATTTTAAATTTCCTATAATTTCAAAAGTTTAAAATTTAAAAACACTGTGTATCGTACATAATGTAAGAGAGGAAGATAATATTCATTACTCGAGTATATAAAATTAATTATCTAAGATAATAACATGATGATATCATTTTATATCAACATTTGGAAAAGAATTCAAAAGACTTATCCTGTATATAAAATAATATTTAGTAATTGGCTTAAAATACTTTTTTTTTTAAAAATTTTATTATGCAATCAATTAAAAAAAGTAAGAGAAATCAAAACATTTAAGAATATATTATATTTTTCATTCATCCATGAGTGTCCTTGAATGAAAACTAAAAAATTATATTTACTTTTGATTGCTTTTTTCTTGAATGCTACTTGAAAATTTTTCCTTAATAACTAGTTTTTTGTTAATATTTTTAAGACATATCCATTATACAGACCAGTCTGTATATATACCTTCTTTATTAAATTATTATTTATACACGCATAAAAAAATACATTGAGAAAATCAATTAGAAATTATTAATTCTGACGAATATATGTAGTTCAATTACATAAAACTATTGCGTAAGGCATCATTTCTACATCAAAATTCATAATTTAATGCTGTAAATTTATACATAACGACTGGAATATAATTTCTATAGCTTTTTTTTGCTACAAACTTGATTATATTATAGCAGTAGACATAAAAGACGAAGGATTGCTGGAAAGACATCTATTCTATTTCAACTTTTTAAAGTATAAATAAAAAACACAAACAGACACACAAGCAATTAAAAGGGCTTATTAGGAGGGATTCATTTAATAGCAGACATGTGAATGAACTTGCTACCAAGGGACTTTATGTCATTCATTATATTTTGCTACCCAACAAATTTGGTAAAACACAAAGTATTTCTACCAAATATCCAATTCTTCCACCACATAAACGCACTTTAAATTCCTTTAAAACAAATGCACTTTATAATATCTTCTATTTCAATATACATTTTTTTTTTTTTTGTATTTTATACTATAAAGGCACATCAGTTGTATACGATTTGTGCTGGACAAAATATATAGTCAACGGGACATTTTTGTATATTTGGCCTACATTTGTAACTTGAAATATCAAATAAAAAATAAAATTAAAACAAAAAATTGGAATTGAAATAAAAGAATTGAACTAAGCATCAACAATGTCCTTCAACATTCAAAATAATTTATAACAAGGAGAATTTTATGGACCTACGTAGTTTAAATTTAAAATTATGGAACATATTATAAATGGAAGTAATTTCAAATAGTTACATTTAAATTATGGCAGCATAATGTTCATCAAGCATTTTAAATTAAAATTACCTTTTATAGCTATAGGTGCCTTTAAGTGAATGTTAATCTATAAAAAGAAAAAGTGTAGTTTCCTTGTTTGAAGCTTTCGTGACAAACACTTTAAATTACCCGGTATGCTATTCTACATGGATTTATAAATTTGGTGACCCAATGAAACATCAAAGGCATGTGGCAAGTTTATTCTGCATCCACATCCACAGTAGAGGATGTTCCATTTCTTTATTACTTTCTGAACCAATGTTTGAGAGACATGTAGCAAGTTCTTATTATGTTCATAAGAATTTAAAATTTTCATTATTCATATAATATAATTACCTTATATTCAGCATATAAAAATACAACAAACTTGTTTTCCTGCCTAAAAAAAGAATTAATTTGATAATTGAATTAATTCAAGGGACTAAAGTGAAATAATAAATTTAAATTTACTATATTACCCTACAAAAAATCAAAACTTGACGATGTTTTCGCCGGAAAATGATCATACGGACTAAATTAATACAAAAACTAAAATTTAGAAATATTCAAATCAAGAAATGAGCTTATGAGATTGAAATAATTTTAAATGCAAACGCAAGAACCAATTATTAATAATTACCCTTAAATAAATTTGAAAAATACGATAATCAAATTGTCACAAGTGGAATTTACCCATAAGAATAGCATCTATCTCTCACCATCATACTGAGGTTATTAAAGATATCACAGCGTACTCAAGAAAATCTGATGTGAGCTAACAAAATACATGGTGCTATATAAACATACGAACACTTCATTAGTTCTATAGAAGAAAATCTACATGGGTATTACATTTATCACTCAAAACTCCCACATTTAATCAGGACAAAGTTCGCGAAATCCTAAATGCTGGCAGTGGCGACTAATTCTTGGTACCCTGATCAAGTACTGGAAAACAATTAATCAATATCTCAGCAGCTTGGTCCAATTCCTGCTTTGAGATGATCAATGGGGGTACAATGCGAACGACGTTTCCTTTCCCGGCAGTCAGAACGAGAAGCCCAGATTTTTGGCATGCATCAACCAATGGTGAGGCTGCTGCATCGAGCTCTATACCAATGATGAGCCCAAACCCTCGTATTTCTTTCACGTGAGAGTTTCCACCTAACTTTTCGACTAATAAATCTTTGAAATACTGACCTTTGTCTGACACACTGGCCAAAAAGCTTGGGTTTGATATTTTATCCAGTACAGCAATTCCAGCACTGCAAACAAGAGGGTTACCTGCAAAGGTGCTGCCGTGATCTCCAAAATTGATGGCAGAAGCAACTCTTTCGGTGACCAATACAGCACCAATGGGAAGACCTCCAGCAAGAGGCTTTGCAAGAGTCATTATATCTGGGTATACACCAAAAGCTTCATGAGCCCAGAGATAACCAGTTCGACCCAAGCCACATTGTACCTGGGTTGCCACCAATAACGCTGTTAGGTGTTATTACCCAAAAGACACTCAATGAGAGAACATTGGCAAAAGATAAGCATAGCTGCAACCAAACAAGATTGTAATTGTTTAAAGCACCGACGATAATTACAGTAGGATCCCTACCTTTTCTTTTGTCAAAGTTTTGATTAACAAAAAATTTCATAGACCAGAATGAAAGCATATTTTGCTATGCACGCTATGGTTGTGGAATATTTTAAAGCTGGCTATTCCAGCATATGACCTTACAACTATTGCTGTGCTAACATTAGCAAGAGGAGGCAAGCAGGCCAACTTTGAACGAAAAATAGGTTGCTTCCTATAGTAAATGAGTCGAAAGATTTTTTCCAACAGAAGGAACAAATATTTACTCCAAGTTACAAAGGACAAAAGCATTCACAATTTTGAATGAGAAGACTCTAATAACTTGATCATACATTCACTATTCAAATGTACAGCTTTTTCCTCACAACTTGCTCTTTAATTATTACTGGAGATTTTTGGGTAAGATACATTATACTGAAATTGACTACCCATTCATCAGCTTTTCGCAGGAACTTATCACCTGCATGATCGTTGACGTTTGAACATAAGACACATTGGAATGGAACTCATCAATGAGTTATGTCAGGTTTTGCTCATTAATTTACCATGCGCAAGTATATTTCCATTTTCCACAGCAAACTTTCCCCTGACATAAATCTCAGAATGCATTTTCTATCACACATAAAACATGGATGGTGATGATAAATTGTCTACCTTGTGATCCGAATAATCAACCAAGTATAGTTGCTCTTTTTCTAAAAGCATACCAGGGGTCTTTCTTCCATTCCATATAGTATTAAACTCTGAAAATAACATCACAACTCTATAAATTAAATATTACCTCATCAAATACAAGAAGGCAGCCGGCATTATCACATGCAGTGCGCAAAGATTGCAAAAATTCCTTTGTTGCACCGTATATACCACCTTCACCTTGAATTGGTTCCACAAAAACTGCAGCAACCTTTCCACTCCGAATCAATTCTACTGCTGCTTGAGTATTACCATATTCTAAGAAAGTGACGCCAGACATAACAGGTTCAAATGGTGATCTGTACTGCTCTTTGCTCGTCAATGCAAGAGCACCCATTGTTCTACCGTGAAAGCAATTCGTGAAGGCAATAAACTCTACAGGAGGGTCCTTCAAATCAGGATGCGAGAATCTTTGGAACTTTCTTGAAAACTTAATTGCAGCTTCATTAGCCTCAGTTCCAGAGTTGCAAAAGAACACACGATCAGCAAATGAGCTGACAACCAGCCGTTTTGCAAGCTCGACCTGCATTGAACAATAAAAGCAAACCCATCAAGCATTCGATATTAGCCAGCAAATTCACTAATTCCTCTTCTAAAAAATCTACCACAAGGAGAAATGCACTTAAACCCAATCAAAACACAAACTTTTTCCAGTGGAAGAGCAGAACCCATTTCCTCAAAACCAAAATTAGAAACAATCTTCACCTGAGGAACAGTGTAGTAGATATTGCTGACATGCGCTAGGACTTCAGATTGTTCCGTGACGGCGCGCACCCAATCAGGGTCCCCATGTCCGAGGGCATTCACGGCAATACCAGAAGTCAAGTCCAAATACTCTCGCCCTTCAACATCGTACAATTTACACCCTTTTCCACTCGCCAACACCACCGGCGACCTCGCATACGTCCCCACTATAAATTCCTTATCGTCGGCAATTACTTCCGAGCTTCTCTTCTCGTGAAGCAACGGATTTTGACTGGAATCAGGTGCGCGCACGTCCACGTTGAGGCAGGCGACAGGCGCGATGGACAGAATCCTGGGTTTGAGCGTCAGAGAACGGTGGAGGGCGGGTGAGATTGAATTGTTGATAGAAAGAAGCGCTGACCAGCTCATATTCTTGGTAAAACGTTTGACGATTTTGTCGCCGTTTAAGATAACCGAATTCAAGGAGGAGGAGGCGGCGCCGCCGTGCGAGTGGAGGGAGGAGGATTGGGACGGGGCTGGATCAAGCTTAGGGTTAGGGCTTTAGGATAGTGAGTAGAGGAAACCATAGTGATACCACACCGTGGTTTCAGCCATTAAACTCATATGGTATTACTACACAAATCATACAAAACAAATGGGTAATTATATTTCCCATTCGAATTCTGATTTTTTATATTTTAGTATTTTAATTTTTTTTATATCAACTTATTATTTTAATTTTAAAAATTTTTGTATCTTGCTATTTATAATTATTTTTTTACTAATTTTTTGTCAAAAAATATTATATACAGTACACATTTGATATTTAATAATTATGTGATCCGATATTTTCATATATACATTGCATATTATTTTTTCAACAGAAAAATCAATAAATAAATGATCATATATAGTAAAATACAAATTTTACAAAGTTGAGATAGTAAGTTAACATGAAAAAAAATTCAAATATCAAATTATAAAAATAAATGTAATTCGAATGACAAATATAATTTACCCTAAAATAAATCAAAAGAAATACGTGAGAGGAAAGATTGGTGAAATAATTTGGGAGTGAAAAAAATAAATTATAATTGTGTATTTAATTTAATATTAAATTAATATTGTATTCAATATTCTTTTATTAAAAGGTAAATTTCAATAATCAAAACATCAGTATGATAAAAGGTTTTCTTATAATAATATTGACATATATGTATATATATAGTTTTTTAGGGGTTATTAAATTCCTTTTTGGTAATTATTTAGGGGTTATTTGATTTATATTTTGATAATTATTTAAAAATTAAATATGTTTTAATAAAAACAACAATTATATTCCGGTCCCTATATTATTTGAAAATAACAAAACATTCCTTTGTGAACTTTTATTTTTATTAATTTACCCCTGTATTTTTTTTTTGGCAAAGAAGTAAAATGCTTCCCTCACTCATGAGTGGTGTAATTCACGCCCTCATTCTCTCTCTCTCTCTTTGTATTTTTTTTACAATTATTGAATTTTATCTAACAAAAAATTATTAATTCATATTACATTCATAATAATATATGGTCCATATAAAATTTTACGTTAATAAACGATTGATTTTTATCTTTGAAAATCAACATTCCAAATTCAATTTACATATATAATTTATTTATAAAAATTTTAAATATATTTTTGAAAATATTTGTTGGATATATAATTATGATATATAAATATATATATATAGGCTCCCCTCCCCGCAATTGGGCGCGCCTCTTGCCGGCGCCCCTTCCCCTCCCCCGACAAACTTCCCCCTTTCCCCCTGGTGCCATTGTTGCTCCCCTCTCCCTTCTCTCCTACCGTCGCCCCAGCCTCGTCCACCCCTTCCCCTCATCACAGTTGCCGCTTCCTTTCTCCTCTAATTTTTTGAATTTTTTTTATTAATACTAATCGTTGCGACACTTTATCTTGCGTGCATATAATAATATATCTTCCGCACTTTAAAATATATTATACATAAAAATATATATAAAATAATATATTACAATTAGAAAAAGAAAATTAATTTATAAGTTAATATAAGATTTAAGAAGTTGCATAAGTAGTTATCTTATCAGTTAAATGGCATTTTTGACTTCAAATAAAATTGATGCGGCGGTGTCATTAATTGCTGTTTATGAGTGTGGAGGCCTTTTTATTTTGTAATAGTACAGATTATATTATATATTGTATATACATATATATGTGTGTATGAATAATTACACTTAGTTTTTTTGTAAAAAACTATTTCAATATAATTATTAATATTTTATCTATATATTTTATATATATTTATATATAATTCTTATTTTTATAATTTATATAAAATAAATCATCGATCAAATTCAAATAAATATGAACTATTGATTTTATATATTAATATGAATTGCAGATCTATATAAAAAAGATTTAGGCCATTAATATGTTTATATAAATCTCAATCGTAATATATATACATATATGTATAGATGATCTAACAATTCATATTTAGAGATACAAAAAATCATTTTAAAGATAAAATTTAATCAAAATTGTGCCCAGAAGATGTGTTGCACACATCATGCCTTAAGGGGTATTTTGCTTATTTTCTTTAAAAACACAAGAAAGTAAATTGAATTATCATTCATAAGAGAATATTTTATCACTTTCAAATAACACCGGGAGCAGACATTTTGCCCGTTAGAAAACGCGAGGACAATTGAACCAATACGATTTTCTCAAGAAAACGCGGTTCTTCTGCAATGAGATCCTAATTCTCTTTTCCTCTCTCTAATCGATTTGCATGAGGAGCAAAGTAAGGATTTTGGTGCCTGATACCGAGTAAGAAATGGCATTTCCAAAGCTAGTATTTCCCAGCTATATTCATCACTGAGCAACAAGAAGCAATACTACACTATCTCCTTAATAATTTCCATCAATATCTGTGCGTCGAACAATTCAAGAGTCTGTATATCCAATGACCAAGGTTTCTGCTAGTGCAGCCAAGATCGAAGGAAATTGATGGGTAACATTCAGTTTACCCTCTGTTTTTTCTTCGGTTGGTCGTTTTTGTGGACCCTCTGCTGCCATTTTCAGAAGATGATTCTGCAACTAAGGGCAAAATGGTACTGTCCTTCAGCTTGTTAGAGGGTTGCTCAGCACTCCCAGTTTCAAGGGATGCCATCATAACTCTTAGCTGAATGTCCTCGCATGAGATCAAAGATTCATCAGATACTTCTGATACTTTCGATCATTAACGAGTTTTGGAAAATATAGCAGTTTACAGATTATATAGGCAAAGGCCGAGATTGGAAAGAAAAAAAAAAGCATACCTGCTCCTCCAATTCTTCAATCTTTTCGTCCTTCAGTTTCAAAAGCTTTTTCTCCCTGACATTGATAAAAAGCTGACATATAAAATGCTTTGGGGAAAATACAAGTCCATGCCTAAGAGTTGAATCTAAAATGAGAATTGTGTTGAAAGAAGGGGTAAATGTTAGGATGGAAGTCTAATCTAATCAGCAAAAACTACTATGTCTGAGTTCCAGGAAACATACAATCCAATTCAATTTTCCATACATTGAGCATAACAAAGTTAAGTGGTTGGTAAATATATCTTCTTTTGTTGGTTTTCTCTCATGGTATTAAATTATTTAATAAAACATAAAAATTGGGCTGGGGTATTATGTTGATATGGAAAACCTTCTCATTGCAACATCACATCTGGGAGGCGATTTGGAACTCGACAGCTTTCTCTAAATACATGCTAAAAACCCCTCTTCAACCAAGTTACTAACCATAAAATGCACTACGTTCCAAGTATATCTTATTTGGAATAAGTTGTATCAAGTAGACAATGTTGAGGACCTCCAAAAAACCGACTTGATTAGTTCCACCTAGTAAAATCACCTTTATGGTGCATTTGGATTGATGGATTCAAATCCTTACAATTTTAAATTCAAAGAATTTGAAATCCTTCAACTCTCATTGTCAGCTATATTTTGTTGAATATTAATGGTTTCAAATTCTTTTGACTCAGCAAAACAAATCCATTAATCCAAATATTGCCTTAAGTAGAAGCTGCTGATTCTAGATAGTGACTAGTAGTATATTTAGCATATTTTCAAGTGAAAATCCATTACCTCATGAATGTAGCCAAAATGCAGGCAAAATATTATTTCTGCGGTTAGTATACTGGGTGAGAGAGTGAGTATATTACCTTTCTTCAATTTCTGCTATCTTAGATTCCCATATGCCTTGGTTCCTCAACAGATTTTCATTGATCTATATGAAAAGAAGCAACAGGATTAAGAACCACGAGTCAACGAGTCAGATAAACAACTCAGTGTAAAATGTTCTATATTTGTTAATTTTGAGACATCAGATATGTTATCTCAAACCCAAAAATTGTTTAATCATAGATGAAACAACAAATGTAGCCAAATTTACTCACATCATCAAGAAATCTCTTTTCTTCAATGAATTTGTCTAGCTTAGCCTGCAATTTCAACAATTTCGGGTTTTGACTCAGAGCTTTCTCAACAGCAACAGAAGATTCTCTTTCAGTGTCATCTTCGACTTCTTGCAGTAAAGACTCAAAGTACTGTGGTAAAAGTACAGTGAGTTTGCAGAGTAAGCGAACATGTTTATCATCTATAGTATATGATAGTTAATTTCGAAACAGTTGAAATAATAGACAACAAGAAACACTTCCAACGGCTAAGTCCAAGAAATATACAATCTCTACCATATTTTATTAAATGAGTTATCAGCTTGAGGAAAAAAGGATCCTTATTGGTTTGGTAGTAGATGAAACCCTTGTCATCAATGAACAGAGAGAGGAACCTACATTTTTTTGGTTCTCAAGTTGTGAAGTAAGAAGCTCATTGTACTCATTCACTATCTGCACCAGAAACATGACAATCATGAATGAATCACCAGCAATCAGAGAATGGAACCGAATAAAGACAAAATCATGATACACAAACGAAGAAAAGCATAAAGATGAAAATTACATATTCAACTTCACTTTCCAAAAGAGTGTCACTGTATCCATCATTGTTAGGCATGCAATGGTGGTTTAACTCAACCAGTTTTCCATCAGTTTTTGATTGGATCAACCGATGAACATAGTTGTCACCAACATAGTCCCACACTCGCTGCGTTTCCAGTTCAAGGGAATAGCAGTGTTGTGTTTCTTTCCAATGACTAATGGCATGTCCTTCCCTGTACCTATATCAAATTACACAATCAGAAGCTACATAATTGTTACTTTTTCCTTCAAACTCATTACTAAATATTTACTTGGATTTTTTATCAGGACATAGACTCTTTAGAGGAAAACAGATTTTATACCTCCCACAGCCTACAAAGCCACATATGACACACATCCAAAGATTTTCTGAAGTCTGGCAAGCATAACATATTGATTTCTCAGGCTGTTGCTGGCAATATCGACATACCTGAACAAGTTTCAATCAGTAAATACCAGTCTACATCCAAAGTCCAAAAGGCATGTTACAAATCAAGCAAACACACATGACGGAAAACTAGCTAAGCATGAGAAGGAGATAGAAACACCATAGATAAAAAAAATGTCAACTGCGGCATAATTGACTAACCCCATGGTTCCCGTTTAATCAAGAAAATTATAACATTTGAATAACTAGAGAACACCAATTTGTGCCCTTGACCCCACTTTAGTATGGGGTAGACTTGGTTTGAGTTAATTGTTAGACCAATGCACATCCCGTGCATCTACAAACAGTCAACCTTGACTTAACACATATCCCTGAAAGTCCTAGCAACAGTTAACCAGATCTCTTCAAATAACAAATCTTTATTTCATCCATCTCCACAAAAGCTTAGGCATGGTATCCCTAAATGATAACAAACATAATGGTGGTGCAATAGTACCCACCGGGCAAGAAGAATCTGTCCATCTAGAAATACAAGAGCAGTGAAAGGAGTGATTGCAGATTGTAGTAAGAATTCCACCTGTATCTTGGTCTAGTCTCTCTGCAAGAGGCATTGAGAAGAAAAATATAAACAGAAGCCAGTTTACTGAAAAACTCAAATGTAAAAAATAGACACATTTAAACAGTTGCTGGGAAGTTCAATTAGTTTTCATGCATTTAGAAATAATATGCATCAGTTATTCAGTATTATAAAGTAAAACATGAAAATGATATGCTAGACGAAATAGTAATACGTCAATGTCATTCATATGATTCAGAATCATAAGCTGGAAACTGCAACCGAAAATCAAATCTAAAAATATAAATTACTAATGCTGCCAAGTGATTCTGCCACCTTGAGTACCTAATACTGGTAGTCTCTTTTCTTTTAATCTTGTTCAGTTTATTGAAATCTAAACTGTATCTTCTGGTATAACATCAATTGTGGTTTAACAAATATCAGAAACCATGATGTTTTGACACTGAGCAAACATTCACATTCCATAAAGCAATGGCATCTGAACCAAAAAAATCATGCATTTCTCACATACAGGAGACAAATCAAGCACAGAGTGCAATGCTACTGTTGATCCGAATCTTCAATTAGCATTGTGAATCAAGTGGCAAACAAACATCCAAAATTTACAGCATTCCCTAGTCCTACAACTTATTGTTCTCCTTTCGGTAATGAAAGTGTAGAGAAAAAAAAAAAACATACCAAGACAAACAGGACAAGAGGGTTGCTCTATGGAGCTTGCAGGGGAATGCTGTGAGTGCTCAATAGATCCAGTATACTGTATGTCCACGGTGAAAAACATGCGGCAGGACTCCTCCTGTGTTCAACAAGATGAAAAATTAGGAACAAGGGCACACATTTACATAAAAGTCTTAAATGTTTTGGGGAAAAAAGACAACAACAAAGAGCAAAAATACCTCAAGAGATGAAAAACGCTTCCCATTGAAATGCTTGTAGAAAGAATCTGCGGAAGTTTGATTGTCAAACCTGATCAAAATACTGTAGCGATCCTCCATCCCCTCAGTCCTGAATTATCCCAGATCATAAAACTTACTATGTGATAGTGAAGGCACAAGTTCCTGCTACAAAATTCACAAACCAACCTGACAATTCGCATTTCCAACATGTGCTGAATGAATGAACCGCAGAACTTACAAAAATCTGCATACGTCATATGATTGGGCACCCCAAGTACAGAAATAAGAGGCTTTCTTTCAACCTAAAACGCGTTGAAGGGTACTTGAATTTAATCATTTATTAAGCAATTATGAGTAACTGTCAGACATTCAAATAAAAGATATAATTCTTGACAAATTGTCAACACCTGAGCGTTATGTGCACAACCAGATACATCATTTTACTTCTACCGGAGATAATGTTAACCCTATATAACAGTAACTACTCATTGAGCAGAGGAAACAGAAATTAGCTGCGACGAACTCTTTTTCTTCTTGCTACTACAATCTAAATATGGAGATAACTATACGGAAATCGAATAAGACAAATAGTAAATTCAGTTTACTGGAAATTGGGCGGAGGACGAAGCCACATCGTCGCGGTAGAGATGCATGACGCCTCTGATCTCCTCAATTCTAGGGTTTCCAGAAGAGAAATGCAACGCCTGAGCAGTCGCTGAGGTGGAAGAATCCCCGGTTGACCCCACGGCAGGGGGCGACCGGTACAAATCATCAGGCGAAGCTCCGGCAGCCGCGCTCGAACTAGTCGAAGTCTCTTCCAACATTCTATTCTTACTGCAACTTTCGCGCGAAATCGGTTTTCTTGTATATATAGGTTGCCGGGCTGAAATGGAATGGAGAAACTCCTCTGCCAAGTATTTTAAAGAAAAGTGAAAAAAAAAAAAAAAGAAAAAGAATCTCTTTCTGCATTTACTTTTAGCCGAATTTTCACTTCGGCCCCTTTACTTCTGAAAATTACATTACAGGGCTTATGAAATCACTTAATTTTCATTTTAGGGCAAGTTCTCTCTTTCCCATTTTCTTTCCTTTTTTTTAAATCTCTTTTGATAATCTTTCTGAATTCCACAAAAGTTACATTTGTGATAAGATAGCACCATATATGATGGAGATAGTGGTAATTTTAAAATATTTTAAAAAACATAATCCAACTATGTATATCATAATCTAAAAATGGGATGCATATAATCAATTCTCAGGTATGGTCTTCAAGTTTTGAACAGTTACCATAAGGGGAGATATTCAAGTTTAGGATTGAAAAATTCTTGAAAAGACTTACTTTTAACTCATGGCAGTCCATGACATTACTAAGTGCTGTTTTGCTGTCGCGTTTTATATATGAGTTCGCAAAGCTTTTGCTCATATGTTTCTTTCTCGTAATGGATTGGTTAAGGACAAACCTATGCATAACCCAATCAACCAAGGTTCTTGATAGGCACAACACGTGCTTGTAAAGCCATGAGCAACACCATCGCTATAGCAGCAAGAAACGTGAGAAACCTCCATGATCCAAACACATATTTCTTCATGTATTTCCCACATTTGACCTTCCCCACCCCACTATGATACTTGTTCACATCTTCAATCACCTTGTCCAAGAATGGCACTTTGGTCAATCTTATACACTTGCTCATCCCATTCCACAGATTAGCGACCTCCTCATCACTCTTCAAATGGTTCTTTATAATCCCTCTTTCACGAAGAAATTTGACATCCTGCTCTGTGTCGATGATCCCATTCATCAACTCAATATACCGAGCCAAAACTAACGGCCCTGACGCGGTGCAAGCCTCGTATGCTGCCAAGTTTCGCAGCACACCCTCAGAGTTCACGTCTAGACTGATTGTTGGGAGATAAAGAACGATGTTTTTGTTGTCAAATGTAATGGTTGAGATGCCTCCTTTGGTGGACTCAAAACGTACCCCTGCTTTGGAGAGCTCGGTTACAGAAGGGATTTTGATTTCCTCTAGCAATGGGGACTGCTGGTTTGTGATGCTATTCTTAGTACTTCCATCTTCATTTTTCTTCTCATCTTGGTCGAGGGAGCTGACGAAGTTCTCCACTGGTTCTTTAGTGGCTCTCAACATAGGTAGATTGGAGAGAAACATCAAAGGGGATTTCTCGATCATCTTGACAGGCTTGGAGAATATAATCTTCTTGATGAAGTTCAATGGTGCCTGGAAATTGAAAACTTTGCTCCACACCCTTCGAAGGTGTTGTTTGTCATGATGATCATCTGATATTGCTGCACACCATTCCTCAACTTGAACTACTTCCTCAACTGATCCTGAATTCTTGTAGGGAATTCCCTCCAATCTCGGCACACAGAGAAGGTATAGAACATCAAGCAAATGAGCACAATCTCTAACTTGGAAAACATTTGGTAAATCTTCCTCCACCATCTTGAATGGAGACAGCTCTTCACAGAGCCAGATCAACATACGAAACAGCGTCTCGTCCGCCTTCTCAGACGACGAAGATTGAAGCTCCAACAGTTTTCTCAGCACGAACAAAGGGATTTGGTTCTCAAGCATCGAAATATCTCTAAGAATTGCATTATGTGCAGCCTTATTCCCTGCCAACCCGATCAAATACGGCAATCTTGATGAAACGACATTACTCGTGGTTTCCTTGCCTAGTTTGACAGCACAAACTTGCAAGAATTCAAACAAGAAAGTCGCGTCCACAGCCATCATCCAAGCCAACGTCTCGCCGTTAAAGTTCAAGTACTTGTTGTAACAAGCACGAATCTTGAGTTCGAATTCCATTAGATGATTAACGAGACGTTGGAGCTTGAGATTTTGGAAGTCTTTCTGAGTTCTTCTGGCGGCAGCAAGCTTGTACCTCTCCATCTCACGGATTTCGGATCGGGTGCAATGGTAGGGACCGATAGCAACTTGTTGTGGGATGTAAGAATCGGGATGAATAGCCCGTAGGGGTTTGGGAACATTGAAGATCCGAATTGGGGTTTCAGTTTCTTCCTCGAGCTCTTCATCTAGAGCTCGACGAATCTGGCTGACCCATCGTTTCTCGTCGAAGTTCAGATTCGGGTTCGGACCCAATCTGGGTTGAGATGAAGACATGTTGAAGCTCAAAGCCTACGGGTTTGGGGAATGATATTGGTTTAGACAGCTGCATGAGAATTTATAGGACTTCATTTTATATTATAATTATACATATATATATATATATATCAATGATCCTAATTTATTTGTAACCCAAAGATTTTTGGACGAAGTTATGACTGATAGGGTATTTGGACGAGTGTGTAAGTTTTTCAAAATATTTTATAATGTGTTTGAGAGTTTATAAGTTATTGTAGATTATTTGATAATTTTTTTATAAAAATTTTATAAGGTCTAAAAATATAAAATTAGAGGCTTATAAGCTTTTTCAAAAAAAAAAAAAAAAAATAGGAGATGTCAACTTATTCTAAGATCTAAACAAATTCCTTAAAGTTAATTACAAATTTGTCATTATATATATTTTATAAGTTTTATAATCTTATTTTATCTAAACACCAAAAAAAAAAAATTATTGAGACGGAAATATTGGACGGTTCGTATTGGTTGCAAAATCCCTCCCAAATTTCCATGGTTTTGTAACACATTTTATTACCTTTTGATGGATTCCTTCGATAGACGAAGAATTTGCACAATCCGTCAGAAAAAAGAACTTGACATCGCAAATTCCGTCGGAAATTAGGAAGTGAAAGTACTTCCGTCACTAATCGTCGCAAATTTAGTCGGAAATATATATGTTTTGAGTATTGCGACTATCTTTCCAATGACAAATAAACTGTAGGAGAGTTCCGATAGAGTTTGTCACAGTTTAATTTTTTTTGCTACGGTAAGACTCCAAAAGGAATTTTGGACGACTAGTCGTCGCAACTTTCGTCCTAAATGTTATATTTGGGACGCTTTTTCCGACGGATTATGATGGTTGGGAATTTCAATTGCTATGTTGTCACGATTAAATTAAAACGTATTTTCCGACTATTCTGAAAGGAAATTGGGACGGATTCACATGTGTAGTCAGAAATCAGTTGAAAAATGTTGTCCGTGGGGGATTTGCATAATTGGTGTACCACAGTTGCCAAGAAAATGCTAAAATCTGCAACTGCAAAGGATGAATGCTGCTGTATCTTTCTAGTAATTTGTTTTGTTGGGACTAGGCTTGCAATTGGGTGGCTTTGAACAAGTAATTGAAATTGAACTTGAAAAGTTGCAGACAATCCTGCTTCTTAAAAGTTTTGAGGCATGATCAAGTCATTGGTTGAATTTGTAATGGTTGACTTTTATGACAAATTTATTTTGAGTTCCTTATTAAAAAGTGAGATTCTGCTGTTCAATGGATCTTATGGACAATGGCCACTCAAAATTTTCTTCCCTGTCCTTTTTGTGATGCTTATAAGCCCTGTTTGGGTCAAAGTATCATTACACTTCCCCATCAACTTTTTGTTGATTGATGGTGGAATAAGTAATGTGAGATGTTAATACCTTGCTGCTTGCAGTTGGCATGGATCTATGTGAAGGTTTAGTGTTAATCTTCTTTGCTACGTCCAATGGAACTGCTGCAAACCAATCCCAAATCCCAAAAGAATTTTTGGTTTGTGGAATTGAAGGTACGTATATTTTATATAATTCTTCTTACTAAAATTTGATATTACATTTATTTTTGTTGTCCTATGATGGGGATACCCTAATTTCTAGTCATAATACCAAAAATTTCTAGTCCCCGACAACGACCCTCTTACATTCTTGTTTTATCCTCAAGACCCTACATCAGATTTTGTTGGAGTACGTGGCTGTTAACGAGATCATTGCTCTAGGTCGCATATTTCGATCGAGATCATACTAGTAACCTAATTGTTTCTTGTCTTGCACTGTGTATATTGGTGGGATTGCCCAAACAAATCGATGCATAATATCTTCAACCACTACACAACCTTTTGGCTCAGTAAAATATTATCAGAAATCAAGATGGCATGTAAACAACCCAATTGGTTGGGGGACAACATTTGGCATGAGCTCTAGGCGTACTAGGATACTGATGAGTTCAAGGCAAAGTCGGCCAAGAATAAGACTAATCAGGTGGCCAACCCTGCAGCGGTCAGCACTGTCTATTGTGGTGGGTCCTCCTCAACTGGTATGCATAAAAAAAACTCGTAAGTAGATTTTATTATTTATTGACTAATAAATTTTATTTAATTACTTTTAGAAAACTTATCGAAAGCTGCCCGAGGAGCGTGTCTCTCAGCATGTGCCAGGAGAGGTGGCCTCACAAGATGGTATTGACTCAATTGTTCAAGAAAATCAGTTGTGGGCTGAGGAAGCTGGTGGGGATAAGATGTATGAGCTTATAAAATCTCCTATTGTGGAAATAAATCCTAAAAAATATTGTAAATTAAGCATTAAAAAAGTTAAAGAGTATTTAACAATAAATAAAAAAAATCAAAAGGTTGAAGTTGAAGTATTAGATAAACAACTTGATTAATATTATATTTTTACCAATAAATCACAAAAGTTATGAATGAGTTGTTTGTATATAACTTCTACTCTAAATTAACATAATTTAGATAGTTTCAAATTATAGATTGAAAGCATCACTTTTCAACGTATTGAACTTTAATGATAAATTGATAAGTACTTATTTTAATTGATTGTAACATGGGCTAAAATGCATGCTATATATACTTAGTCAAGTAACGTCTACCTAATTAATCAATGGGTTTCGTGTGGAAGGTACGTACGTAAGATGTAATTTAAACGTGGAGTTAAATAAATATAAAAGTACTTTGGAGATTAATGTATTATTATTATATGGGAAAAGAGAAGTTGGGTGAATTGTCACATTCTGGTGATAAAGACGACCTTATTGGATGTCTGATATTTCAAATCTTCAAACCCTGTAAAATTTTGAAATATTTATTTGGTATAGTATTAATTATTCATTATTTGACTTTAATAAATTAATAATATAGAAACATGCGACTGAAAAAACCGGGATTTTGTCGGCATGATGTAGTTATATTTTTGAGATAGTAGCCACTTGTGGTTACGGTTATCTAAGATTAAAGCTTAAATATATTTTTGGTTTCATAACTTAAATTATTTTGTATTTTTTAATTATTGATAATAGTATTTTGATTTAATATTTTTTTTTATTGGTGCTTATCTTTTTTGTCGGACAAATGCGGTGTATCATTATTTATTAAACGAAAACAAATCTCATGGATACTAAATGTAATTTTTCAAACTACATGAGGTCTATGTGTAATTAAATCAAACTTCAATGGAGGGAAGTGTAATTATCTCAAATTTTTATTTTTATATTAAAAATTATAATTTAAATAATATCAAAAGTTAAAAATGCTTGAAAATTGAAAAAATAAAATTGAAGTGTGTGAAGTATTTTAAAATTAAAGTTACAAGTCAAAAAAATAAAGTTGGAATATTTACAAAAATAGCTTAATATTTATAATTTTATGAGTAAGTTGCAGAAAATGACAGGGAATTATTTATAATTTTTATTTTAAATTAACTTAATTTAACTCAATTTGGAAGCATTAATATGAAAATTGACTTTAATTTGGTTTCATTTAACACCCACATCCCTTATTTCTCCCTACAAAATCAGTATTATTTATACAAAAATTTATACTTTTTGAAAAATATGTATACACCGTTTAAAAACATCAATACTATTATACAAATTATCCCTTCTTTTTAACTGTTAAGAGTGATTTTTATAATTATACAAAATATATGAATAATATGTGTAAATAAACCATAAACCAGAAAATATAAATTTAATTACTCGTATTATATTTCATTACAATATCCATAGGAAAGTTTTGAGCCAGTATTTTACTACAAGCAATAGTATATAATTGACTAAAAACTGATATGAAAGTAATTCGAATTTAATATTTCATAATCTATCTGAAAAAAGATATAAACTTCGCTTATCGAGTAGGGTTGATCATTAGCTATAATTGGATCTATTTAGCATTAATCACTTTGTCTATAATGAAAACTCTCATTTCTTTTGAAAATAAAAATAGATACCATTTTCTTATAATAGAAATATAAATTTTTTTCGTATTTCAACGTTTTAGTCCCTTAATTTTCTAGGGCAGCAAATGTCGCCGGAGTTTTCAAATATTTTTGAAAAAAACCACGTGCATCGCATGTGCTTTTTTTAATTTGGGACTTTTATTTCCATTGGTCAATTTCTACCAGCATAGAAGAAAATATTTGGTCTTATAATTTTTTGAATCTTGATGTTTTAGTCCATTATCTTTCTAGGCAGCAAATATTTCCTGTAACTTTTAATTTTTCATAATTTTGGCCCAGTAAATTGATCAATGGAAATAAAAGTCCCAAGATCGTAAAAAATTAAAAAGTTATAGAACTTATTTACTCTCCGACGAAAATAAAGGATTAAAATGCCAAAATACAAAATATACAAAACAAAAATTGTATTCAATACCCCTTGTTAAAGTAGCAATTCAAGAATAATTCTCAATCATTAGTTTTAAGAATAAAAAAATATAAAACATTAAGTTTTAAAAAATTATATAAAGTTTGGTGGTAGTCAAACTGGATACTTTAATTCAGGACGACAGGAATGAACTACCACTTCTGTTTAAGTATAACAAACAAAGTTTGGAATCTTTTATTTTAATACTACTTTGAATAAAATTAGATTAATAGATTAATTATAATATTCTTAGATTGTTTATATATTTTAAATAATGCCATTTCTTTTTTTTTTTCCTAATTTTTCTGTAAATTAAAATATTTGTTCAATGCTGGCGACTAATACAATGCAGTGATCATCTTTCATTTTAATTTTATTTTTTTACTAGCTAAACAATGAAAGCATTTCTCACGCTTACTATTCAGATTAAAATAAATTATCATGGCATTTTTTACAAACGTGCTGTGCTTAATTACCCGGCATTAGCCCCTGACGAGGTTTAGCTCAATTGACAAAGTTGAGGCTCATAATTTAAGGTTATGGATCCGAATTCTTACTAATGTGTGGGATATTCTTGTATTTTAATAGTATATAATTGTTCTAGTTTTCGATTGTTATTAGGTATAGAATTTGATACTAATGATTATATCAATTTATTCAAAAATAAAAATAATAGTTAATTGCTCTAATCTCAAAAGAATAAATAAATAAATAATACTCAATATCAGGAAAATTGTATTTTTCGTCCCATATTTTAAATTCTGTACATTAGTAACGAAATTCTCATCAACAATCCTGTAAATTATAAAAATTATATACTTTAGTTCTTTCATTAGATTTTATTAGTATTTTAATTGAAAATACTACGTATGCATGGTCGTTAACTTTTTAGCAATCTAAATTATAATAAACATAGTAATGGAATTCGATATAAGGGCTAAAAATGATTTTTTTTTTCTTATAATACATGGGATCATTAATAAGAATCCTATAAAATTTACTAGACAAAAAGCATGTTGATTCTAAGATATGGGACAAAAAATATTATTTCTTACAATTACGGCTATTTTTTCCCAAAAAAATAAAAAGAAAATTTGGGTTTAATAGCTAGTACTACTTATTCAAATATTTTTCAAGTGGTAACGCGAAGTATTTTATAATAAAAATTTATAAATTATTAAATTAAACACAATATATATGTTTTTTGTTTATGTACATTATTTTAGAATGTGCTGGATTTCAATTTTGTCGACTAAGTTTCATTAATGATAAATATATATATATATATATATATGCACAATTAAGAGTGGTGTCAATAACTTGTCATGAAAGAGAAGGATTTATTAAGCCGAAATCACTTACTAATCAAATTATTAATTAATAGGAATCTAATATAATAAAAAAATAGTGGTATAAAAAAGGATAACTTTGTTTTTTTGTATACTTTTCTTGATTCGTCGGTATTGCAGACTTTATGGAATGGATGGAAGTGGATAAGTATCCCTTCAACGTACGCTGTTTAGATCAATTGTATGTATACTTATTTACTAGGAATACCTTACATTTATTTAATTGCATGTTTAAATCACTATTCCTACTACCCAAAACAAACAATATTGATTATTTGATGCCTTATCTAAACGCTAGTAATTAACTTTATACGCCATGCTCTTTTAACCATTAACTACAAAAGAAGATGGATTATTCTTTACGCTATATATACGATGAAAAAAATATAATTTTTATCCTGTAATTTATTGGAAGTGATATTTTTTATTCTGCACAAATTGATTTGACAATTTAGTTATGAAATTTTAAATTTTTGAAGATTTTCGTCATTTTTTGCCGAAAAATTGCATGTAATTTACATATGACCCAATTATTGTAATTTTAGTCTTGTAACCTAAGGTACATTGATATTTTTAGTCTTGTAACTTAAGAAAATTGGATCTTTTGTCCTACACGAATTGATTTATAGGACCAAAATTGCAACTTAATTAGGTCATTTGCAAGTCTCGTCCAATTTTCGACCAAACAGACTAGAATTGCCAAAATTATAAGGTTACAGGACTAAAATACTGCTAAAATCAATTTGTACACGATAAAAAATATCACACCCTTAAGTTACAGGACTAAAATTATAATTTTTTCCTGTAAATCACTGTAGTTTAAAAGACTAATGATAAATTAATACTATCGTTCATGATCAAGCAAAATCAATATGAAAAACTTAATAGTTTTAATCATAACTAATCAATAGTTACCATGAACATTAGCTATATAATTAATTTTTTTAGCATCACTTGTAAAAATCGATTAGTAGTCATTGAAAAATTATAGTTGATTAGTATTTACAACGATATTTTATTCATAAGTATGATATATATAGCTATGATAAAAGTTGTATTTCTTGTAGCGTAATTAATTAAGTATAATTTTGTATGTTTCCAATTTAATACTAAAAACGAACTTCTATAAATTCTCATGCAGGCAGCGTCTGAAGTCTGACCCAATACAATTCTACAAACCAGCAGATCAGTTTGAATTCAAACATGTCTTCATATCAACGGAAATTGTCTCCGAACCCGAATCCGAGCTTCGACGAGAAACAATGGGTGATCCAGATTCGCCGAGCTCTAGATGAAGAGCTCGAGGAAGAAACTGAAACCCCAGTTCGGATCTTCACTGTTCCCAAACCGCTACTGGCCACTCATCCGGATTCTTACATCCCACACCAAGTATCAGTCGGGCCTTACCATTATACCCGACCGGAACTCCGCGAGATGGAGAGGTACAAGCTTGCTGCTGCCAAAAGAAATCACAAGGATTTCCAGAACCTCAAGCTCCAGTTTCTGGTCGACTGTTTAGTGGAACTCGAACCCAAGATTCGTGCTTGTTACAACAAGTACCTGATATTCAATGGCGAGACGTTGGCCTGGATGATGGCGGTGGACGTGTCTTTCTTGTTTGAGTTCTTGCAAGTTTGTGCAGTTAAACATGGCAACGAAACGGCGATGACTAACGTTGTTTCATCAAGATTTTCGTACTTGGTCGGGTTGGCAGGGAATAAGGCGGCACACAATGCGATCCTCAGAGATATTTCGATGCTTGAGAACCAAATCCCTCTGTTTGTGCTCAGAAAATTGTTGGAACTTGTGTTTTCGTCGTCTGAGAATGCGGATGAGACATTGCTTGTTATGCTAATGGGGTTCTGTGAAGAGCTTTCTCCATTCAGGATGGTGGAGGAAGACTTACCAAATATTTTCCAAGTTAGAGATTGTGCTCATTTGCTCGATGTTCTATACCGTTTTTGCGTGCCCAAATTGGAGGGATTTTCTTACATGAATTCAGAGTCAGTTGAAGAAGCGGTTCAAGTCAAGCAAGAATATTGTGGCGATGAACGTCGTGCAGCATCGGATGATGGTGAGGGACAGAAGGTATGGATGAAAGTTTTGAATTTCCAAGCACCGTTGAACTTCATCAAGAAGATTGTATTCTCCAAGCCCATGAAGATGATTGTGAGATTGCCTTGGACAATTCTTTCCAATCTACCTATATTGAAAGTCACGAAACAACTATTGGAGAACTTCTTCAATTCCTTGGATGAAAACGAGAAGAGCAATAATAAAGGTGGAAGTACTAAGAATAGCATCACACACAATCCCCCATTGCTAGAAGAAATCAAAATCCCTTCTGTAATGGAGCTTGCCAAGGCCGGGGTACGTTTTGAGCCCACCGAAGGAGGCATCTCAACCATAACATTCGACAACAAGAACGTCGTTCTGTATCTCCCAACCATCAGCCTAGACGTGAACTCTGAGGTCGTGCTGCGAAACTTGGTTGCATACGAGGCTTGCAGTGCGTGGGGGCCATTGGTGTTGGCTCGTTACACGGAGTTAATGAATGGGATCATCGACACAGAGGAGGACGCCAAGTTTCTTTGTGAAAGAGGGATCATAAGGAATCATTTGAAGAGTGATGGGGAGGTGGCTGATCTTTGGAATGGGATGAGCAAGTCTATCAGATTGACCAAAGTGCCATTCTTGGACAAGGTGATTGAAGATGTGAACAAGTATCATAATGGGATGTGGAAGGTTAAATGTGGGAAATACATGAAGAACTATGTGTTTGGATCATGGAGGATTCTCACATTTCTTGCTGCTATATTGATGTTGTTGTTTATGGCTTTACAAGCCTTTTGCTCTGTGTATAACTGCGCTCGTCTTGTACCTATAAAGGACCTCGATTAGGTTATATATAGGCTACTATATGTTTATATGTATATATAGTTAGGTAATTCTTTAATTTCTTGATCTCGAACATTCTAAAAATGAATTTGGGTTTATGTTTGCTTTTTCTTTAATCAATTCTGTTTTTATTTTCAGTTTTCAGTTCTCCATGTCAATATATTTTTATTGAGAATGCGTATAAACAAACATGTATTCACTTAAATTAATATTTTGAAAATTGAAAACATAGACAATTAATATGATTAATTTAAAACATTGATCCCTCCAACAATATATGGCTGAATCAAATGATATGGTATGTGAATAACATTTGTTGAGCCGATGAATGATTAACTCTAAGCAATTCTTGGGTGGTATTAACAGAATTTAATCTGTTTATGAAACTCCATCAACATTTCATATTATCAATCAAAATTTTGGTTTGTTGATACAGACATGGTTGGAGCAAGAAAGGGGCTCCGAGGAAGATGAACATTTTCTGTCTGCCATTCTGTTGATGCTGAACCAAACAAGTACAAATAATAGAAATAGGATCTGGCATCTCAAGTGTCTAAATCATAGCCCTTTGTATTTATTATTCCTAATAACAACTTTTGTCTATACATATAATTCCCTTTGATTCTTTTCATCCAGATGGGCTTCATAAGCTGGGCCTTGGGCCGTTGGCCCATTATCAAATATTTCTTCAGCAGACTTCATTTCACGGATGTGGGCTCAACAGGCTTAGGTTGGGCCCCAAGTTTCGAATTTTGCCATGATCTTCGAGTTTGAGTCCCGCCTAGTTATAACACATTTCATTCCTTATATATAATATTTAGACGATATTGACTAAAAATTTAATTATAGGAGATAAGTGTTATATTTATTAATTTAAAAGGATAAATGTTACGTATCGAATAGCTCAAGCGGGCAAAGTGCATTTCATCCCAAATTCTATCTGTTAAGTATTAAATTAGAAAAAAAGTCTGAACGATTTCTTCTTTTTTTTTCCTCGAGAAGTAGAACACTAAAAAAATTTGTATAGAAAGTGACATTTCTTTTTCAACTTTTACAGTAAAATATTTGTTCACATGCAGACCGCAAAGCAATGCAGCGCTGAGCTTTCACTTTTAACTTTTTCACTAAAATAATCAAAGCATTTCCCACGTTCACTATTTATTATTTTAATTCAAAATAATTATCTTATTATTTATAATAAGGGGGGGGGGTCATTAGGTGCTAATTATTCAGGTGTAATTATTTAAGTGATATTGCAAGTTATTAAATTAAATTAAATCTATGAATTATTTGATGTGCAGTATTATTATTTAAAGTGATGTATGGTCTAAACTTCGCTGTACTGTAGATCAACCGGATCACTTGCACGAAACATTTACCCATAATATTTAATTTAAATTTATTTAATTGTACGTTTAAATCAATTCTTACTTACCTTCCTCACAAAAGAATAAAATAAAATCATTAATTATTTTTTTTAGTGAATTTGTTATAATTATATGATAGATTTCAATCATCAACTATCAATATACTTTAATTATCAGTTTCAAATATGTATAACTAACCAATGACTATTATTGCGGTAGACCAATAATTATTATTAATGTAGACAATCCGCACACATTGATGAAACTCGAATTCATGATTTGTCAATGATGGAGTCAGAAATTCACCAACTGAGCTAGATCCGCTGAAAAATTAATCATTAATTGTTTGATAAGACTTATCTTGAAGTTAGTTGACATAACATGACATGCATTTTTAATCACCAACTTGGAAAATAATGTTGGATTATCAATAAATTAATAACAATGAAGTACATTGCTAATGCATAATTCTAATACTAAAATGGACTTGTATAAAATTCTCATGCAGTCATGACAGTCGTCTCTTAGCCTAATACCACTCACCAAACCCGTAGACTTTGAGCTTCAACATGTCTTCATCTCAACCCAGATTGGGTCCGAACTCGGATACGAACTTCAACGAGAACCAATGGGTGATCCATATCCGTCGAGCTCTGGAGGAAGAGCTTGAGGAAGAAACTGAAACCCCACTTAGTATCTTCACTGTTCCCAAACCCCTCGTGGCCATCCGTCCGGATTCCTTCATCCCACAACAAGTTTCTATCGGACCCTACCATTATACCCGACCCGAGATCCATGAGATGGAGAGGTACAAGCTTGCTGCCGCCAGGAGAAACCAGAAAGACTACCAAAACCTCAAGCTCCAAGGCCTCGTCGATCGTCTGCTGGGATTTGAACGCGGGATTCGTGCTTGTTACAACAAGTACTTGAACTTCAACGGCGAGACGTTGGCCTGGATGATGGCCGTGGACGCGTCTTTCTTGTTTGAGTTCTTGCAAGTTTGTGCTGTCAAACATGGCAAGGAAACGGCGACGATTAACGTTGGTTCTTCAAGATTGTCGTATTTGGTCAGGTTGGCGGGGAATAAGGCTGCACATAATGCAATTCTTAGAGATATTTCGATGCTTGAGAACCAAATCCCTTTGTTTGTGCTGAGGAAACTGTTGGAACTTCAGTTTTCCTCTTCTGAGAAGGGGGATGAGACGTTGTCCTGTATGCTAATCGGGCTTTGTGAAGAGCTTTCTCCATTCAAGATGGTTGAAGATCTGCCAAATGTTAGAGATTTGGCTCATTTGCTTGATGTTTTGTACCATTTCTGTGTGCCAAAATTGGAAGGATATTCTTACATGACTACAGGATCAGTTCAAGAAGTAGTCCAACTTGAGGAAGAAGATCGTGGTGCTGATGAACATCAAGCAACATCAGATGATGATCATGACGAGAAAGAACATAAGGTATGCACCAAAGTTTTGAATTTCGATGCACCATTGAACTTCATCAAGAAGATTGTATTCTCTAAGCCAATGAAGGTGATTGTGAAATTGCCTTGGATAATTCTTTCCAGTCTACCTATGTTGAAACTCATAAAAGAACCCGTGGAGAACTTCTTCACCTCCTTAGATGAAGATCAGGAGTCCAATGAAGATAAGAGTACTCAGAATAGCATCATAAACAAGCCCCCATTGCTAGAAGAAATCAAAATCCCTTCTGTAACCGAGCTCACTGAAGCTGGGGTACATTTTGAGGCGACAGAAGGAGGCATCTCAACCATTACTTTCGACAACAAAAATGTCGTTCTCTATCTCCCAACCATTAGTCTAGACATCAACTCTGAGGTCGTGTTGCGAAACTTGGTTGCATACGAGGCTTGCAACGTGTCAGGGCCGTTGGTTTTGGCTCGATATGTTGAGTTAATGAACGGGATTATTGACACAGAGGAGGATGCCAAGTTTCTTCGCGAAAGAGGGATCATAAAGAACCGTTTGAAGAGTGATGAGGAGGTGGCTAATCTTTGGAATGGGATGAGCAAGTCTATTAGATTGACTAAAGTGCCCTACTTGGACAAGGTGATTGAAGATGTGAACAAGTATCATAGTGGGATGTGGAAGGTTAAATGTGAGAACTGCATGAAGAAATATGTGTTTAGGTCATGGAGGTTTCTAACATTTCTTGCTGCTCTCTTGATGTTGTTGCTCTTGGCTTTACAAGCCTTTTGCTCTGTGTATAACTGTGCTCGTGTTGTGCCTGTCAAGAACCTCGGTTGATTGGTCGTATGTATGTACTCTGTTACTTTCTTGATGTTGAATATTGTAATTGCAATGCTTCTCGTCTCCTAATCAGCTACTTCTCTCAAAACCTCGTATATTACTTGCACTTGATATGTTTATACAATTAGTCAAAAAGTGGTTAATCAATTCATCTTTCTACCATGAAGAAGTATTCGAGCACAGCCAAACAGCGAGCAAAAAGCTTGCAAGCTCATAAAAAACAGCAACAAAACAGCAGCCAGCAGCGTCATAGACTGCCATGATCCAAAAACATGTCTTTTCAAGAATTTCCCAATCCTAACCTTCATTCTCCCCCTGTAATAACAGTTCACATCTTCGATGACTTTGTCCAAGAAGGGCACTTTCGTCAATCTAACGGACTTGCTCATCCCATTCCAAAAATCAGCCACGTCCTGATCACTCTTCAAATGGTTCAAAACAATCCCTTTTTCCCTTAGAACCTTTGCATCCTCCTCAGTGTCAATAATCCCATTCATCAATTCAGTGTACCGCGCAAAAACCAATGGCCCTGATGCGTTGCAGGCTTCATACGCAACCAGGTTCCTCAAGACCACCTCTGTGTTTACATCCAAACTAATCATCGGAATACAAAACATAGCTGTCTTTGCATCAAAACTGATTCCAAGAATGCCTGAATTTGTAACTGAGAATTTCACTCCAGCCTCTGAGAGCTCAGTTACAGAAGGGATTGCTATTTCCTCCATCAATGGAGGTTTGTAATTATACTCGCTACATGACTTCCCATTTTCAAGCTCATTTTTTTCTCCTTTTTCTTGAGAAAAGCACAAGTATTCAAATTGCTTTACAAGTATCATCCCTGGAAGATTAGAAACAATCTTACAGGACAATCTCAGGAGAAATTTAGCAAGTCTTGAAACCAATAATCTTTTGATCAAACTCATTGGGCCACCTGCCCTTAATTTCGACATAATCTTATGAAAAATTTTCTTTTCACTGTTAAGATTTACGTCTTCTTTCTCGGCTTCTGATGTTATTTCAGATACTGATTCTCCTACGTTAGGCACAATCAAATTGTACACTAAGTCCAGCAAATGAGCACATCTGTGAACCTGATCAAGATCAGGCAATTCTTGGACCATCTTGAAAGGCAAAACCTCTTTGCAAAACCCTATCAACATGGCATAAAGCACATCATCTGCTTCATCCGATGATCCTAATTGGAAATCCAGAGTTTGTTTCAATGAAAATAGCGGTATCTGATTCTCGAGCATCAGGATGTCCCTAAGAATAACATTATGGCCCGATTTTCGGCCCGTTGTATCAATCAAATGTGACATTCTTGACGAGACTCGAGACGTCGCTCGATCCTTTTCCAGGATAACCATATGATGAAGGAATTCCAGCAAGAAACACGAGTCGACGGCCATCACCCACGCTAGCGTTTCACCGTTGAAGTTGAGGAACTTGTGGTAGCAAGCCCGGAACCTTGGCTCGAACTTGGTGAAATGGTGTACGAGATTGTGAAATTTGAGGCCCGGAAGGTGTTTTTGGAATCTTTTTGCAGCTGAAAGCTTGTACCTTTCCATTTCGTAAAGCTCGGCCCGATGATGGTGGTACGGGCCTAATGCGAGTTGTTGCGGTACGTAGGATTCTGGGCTGGCGAGCGTGAGGGTCTTAGGGACAGTGAAGATGGAAACTGGGACATCATCGGATTCTTGTTCAAGATTGTCTTCGTCTAGTGCTCGACGGATTTGGATAATCCAACGTTGCTCGTCGAAGTTCGGGTTCGGGTTTGGGTTCCGAAACGGATGGTAAGAATTAGACATGCCCCTGTGGTTTGTGGGGTGTGAAATGAATTACAGTTTTTAATGGATAATTAGGGTAATTAAGAAAGATTTACGGGTGTGAAAAATGGATGACATGAATGAAATTTATGACAATAAATTGTTTTTTTATTACCACATAGAAATACGTTTCTTAGATGAAGAGGTTATTGGTGGGACATGTTTAATTGCAGTTTTAGTCATTTAATTACAATCTCTTTGCTACTTTAGATTTATAGTTTGTTAGAATTATAAATTGATCATTCACCTCTCTTAATTTCATAATTTCAGAGTAAAATTTAATTTGAATATTCAAAATGTCGAAAAATAGCATGTGCCAATCATATATCAGTTGAAAATTAAAAAAACGCATCTTATTAATTGACTTATAAAAACGTGTCAAGTGCTGGCCTACTGATGCAAAAGGGATGATGTGGCATAAGTGTCCACATCATGTTAAACTGCCACATTAGCAAAAATCATTCAACAAGATTTATTTTGTCATTTTTAACCAAAACATAACTGGGTGATTGAGTCTGGCATATGCAACTTCCCAATCAATTTTGAAAAATTTCGATCAATTTTGTCTTATAATCTCAAAATTGGAAAAGGTAAAAGATCATTTTACAATCCTAATAAATTACAGGACTAAAGTTCAAAATATCTATAATTAGATAACTAAAAATACAATTAATAAGCCAGTTGAGAAAAATATATTAAGATCATCACCTATAATTACATATATTAATGATCATATAGCACGTTCAGAGCGTACACAAAATAGGATGGAGATTCACTTAATACTTTTATTATAACTATATATCACATCAATCAAATTTAACAAATATAATTTTTCATTAATATATTGTCGCATTGTGATTTTTTTTCAAATAAATAAATAAATATGGTAATTATCAAAAGGGGAGAGAACAAAAATAAATGAACAATGAGAAAAGAGGAAAAGTAACTTGTCATTTTTTTTATACAGAACTAATTTGGTCCATACACATAATCTACAAATCTCACTTGTAATAAGATAGTAGAGCTAATCAAATTTATATATTGAATCATTTTTCCTGAATTTAAATTAATTACATGTCAAATAATAAATTACAATTATTATGCTCTTGATGTATAAATTTTTTTATTTTAAAAAAGTAACTAAATAAATGATTATTAAGTACTATAGCTGTTTGTTTAACAAATTCAAGACAATAGTGAAATTCAAAAACACAAATTTTCATTTATTTTGTGTAATTTCGATATTAGCCTTTTGGTTATTATTTTAAATTTGGATTCTATTTATGCTTCGAGTATGGAATATGCTTCTCAAATGCTTTAAGTATATTTACATTTCTCCTGGACAAAGACTTGAAAGCCGTACTGACAAGTCCAGCCATGCTTAGGTTATCATAAAGGAGAAAGACCTCTCATAAGAAATGTTAAGGAAACGAATATTGTACCTCAATTATGACTCATCGATATTTATAGATTTTTTTAATTGTACAATTTTACATGAATTATAAATTTCAAACTGATCAGTTGGTCATAATGATTCATACATATTAAGGGTTTGATCGGATCGAAGCGACCCAAATATACTGTATGGATCATGACCTATCCCAAAATAAAATTTGAGTTAAAAATATACATTATGTTTGGTTTTATTTTTTGAGTGTTTTATTTTGTGTTTTAGAAATAGAGAGAGAAAAATAGAGATAAATAAGTGTGTGTTGGTGATAAAGCGTATGTTTGGATTTGTTTTCAAATTACATTTAAAATATTTTAAAATAAGTGGTGTATGTTTGTTGTTGGGATTTGAGAGATAAAAATTACTATTCATCATCAAATCATGTCTCTTTTATATATTTTCTATGTATATATATAAATATTGTATGTTAAATGTTATATTTTTTGGAAACAAAAATTACTGTTCATTGTCAAATCATGTTTCTTTTATATTATATTTATATATATAAGTGTGTATATATCTATTATATATAAAAAGTTCAAAAATAAAAAAACTCACAATCAATGTGTGAAAACAAAGACATAAACATTGAGTATGTTTTATCTTGTCTCAAAAATTATTCGAAAATGAAACCAAATATAGTGATAGATTTTAATATGACCTTCAAGAGATTATCGGACCACAAATTATTAGGCTAAAACACTAAATATAAAGTATTTATAATTTGTGAAACCTTATTTTGAGGAAATGATATTGACAGTGATTGTATATATATATATATATGTGTGTGTGTGTGAGATTCAATTAAATACTATAATAATAAAAGATCTCCAAGAAAATTTCCAGATTCTTTTGGTCTGCAGTATCCAATGTAGAGACAAAGCACACTACACTCTTGTTTGTTTCTGTTCCGTAGACTGTCTCATAAATAACAAAAAATAATCACCGAATATATACCTACATTTTTGTGTATTATAAAAGTGTATTTTTATTTTATTCTTATTCATCTCTCTTTAACACAAAAAAAATACTGAATCAAACATATCGAAAACTCCTGAAAACACGTACACTTATCTCTAATCTTTTTCTCTTTTCTTACAAAAATAAAGAAAAATACTTTAAAACCAAAAGCAAATAATGCTTCGCAAAATGTAATAATGGGTCGAGTAAGATAATACAATATCCAAGTTTAATCTTGAAATTCTTATCAAATTGATTATTTGTAAACAACTCTTTTTTTCTTTAGGAATTATATGTTATGTGCAGTGGTATTTATGTGTCACCTATTAACTTCACCGTTGTGTTTGCAGAATAAATCATACTCATTATCATATGCGGTACTATTATCATTTATCGATTTTTACTTTAATTTTTATATTTTTATCTTATAATTCATACATGTATATAAGATGCAATGTAGAAACTTGAAAAAGCATACTTTTTTTATGGATAAAAGTAATCTATGGGACAATGTCTCATTATTTTTATTGTTTGTTTATGTAATGTGATCATTAAGGTAGAATAATATTTATTCAGAATGTACGAGGCTTATTGAAAAGTATTTGAAAATAAATAGTAAATTATAATTAAAAACACCAAATCAATAAGTATATTTATTTTCTTTTAATATATTTTTATATTATAAAATATATGATGCACATATTTTTAAATTTTCATATGCATTGCTTCTCCATATAAAAAATTTCAATCGCTATATATTTTTATTTATCTGTCTTAGTCATTTTATATCCTACACATACACATACATATACATGTGTCTGTTTCTTTTCGGGTGCTTGTTGTAGATGATATTATTATTTTGTTACGATCTATTTTCATAATCATCTTATTTTATTTTAAATAATATTTATTTTATATTTATATATTATTATGATCAGTTTAATTTGAAATGAGGGTTTTTTTACATGATTAATCTTATTAAAAAATAGGTAAGTTTTTTATATTTATTTTTATTATTCTATAATAAATATAAAACCATGTATTTTTTTTTACATATTGTAACTGATTTGGAAGGCTGATTCATATTGGGCTGGTCACATTTCTAGTTGGGCCTTGACTAGGCCCAAGTTATTTTTGCTGATGGAATAAATGGAGAGTTGTAGTAATGGCAATTTAGTCACCCCTTGCTACCCTATGTATGGGCTTCTATATTCATTTAATTTCTTTTTATCTGATTTTAAAAAAAGAAAAATTTTGAACTCTTGATTTTTTTTAGTATTTTAGTTAACTTCAAGTG
This sequence comes from Sesamum indicum, assembly GCF_000512975.1. Lineage (NCBI taxonomy): Eukaryota > Viridiplantae > Streptophyta > Magnoliopsida > Lamiales > Pedaliaceae > Sesamum > Sesamum indicum. Next base: position 12,437,056 of record NC_026145.1, on the reverse strand, counting down.
GCATAATTTTATTATTTTTTCTCACCATCCATTGAAAAATCATCATACGACGAGATGGTCACATCACACACTCTGCATCAATCCCAATTCTAAATTGGTTATATATTTAAATATAAATTACTGAAAGAAAGTGATGTTGCCTTTCTCAATAAGTAAAAAGATTCTTTCTTTTTTTTTTAAAAAAAAAGGAGAGAAATAATGGATTAAAATTAACATCTCATTAATACATACAGTTGAATACGATTAACGATTTAGATCCAGCCACGTATCCTTCTTAAATCTGTGATGGGTCCTGATAAATTAAACAAGTATATCAGGTTAGTCGGGTTCGTCCCGACGAAAACCCTCCGACGCCCAAGTTAGTCGGTAGTCGAGATAGAAATATGCGATTAGAAGTCAAAGTCAAAGTAATAAAATATCAGATTCCTTATGGAGTCAAATTTAAAGTATTTATAGGGCCTTATTTGATACTGTAGATTAGTTCACGTGCCTTAATTTAGGGCTCATAGCTTCAATCGTGTGGTGCCCAACCATCTTCAAACTCCGGGTCAACCTATCGAACGGGTCCCAACGACCCGACCCACGATCTGCTGCGCGGATCTTGGTGAAAATGATCATTATGCACTTAATGAAGGGTTTATCTGTCTTTTAACAATTTAACCCTCATTTTTATTAATTTATTGATGTTGATGTAATATTATGTATTCATCATTTTTATTTTTATTTTTATTTTTAAGAGAGAGAGGAATGATGTTGATTTTTTTTTAATTTTTACCATTCACTTTTACCTGCCCATTTTATTACTTATTGTACACATCTCCCACTCATTTGGTAAACTTTTATTACCCAATTCTTCATAACTAAAGTTACGTATTGATCATCAATTTGCCTTTTATGCGTTTACTTTGTTTATTCAAACAAAATAATTAAAACAAATTAGGTAAAAAAATTATAACAATATTCAGATTTTTTTGCTTTTTGACTATTGTCGTTGTGCGAGTGAATTTGGATTCCTACTATATGTGGACATAAGAAGTTTTAAATATTTGTTAAATAATTTATGTATTTCAAACTTGGCCAATAATTTCTTCTTTGTGTTTTTCTTTTTCCAAGAAAGGAATAAATAACAAAAGAAAGCAAATGTAGAAGGAGAGAAACTTTTTTATTTTAACGTGAAAACATTAATAGGTACAAAATTATTTTTAAAAAAATAAACAATAACATCATTCATGAACTCTTAAATTAAAGCTCACTATTTTCTGCAGTTTATGGAGCACCTTTCGCTCGTAGTGCAATAACGACTATTGCCGTCCGAAAGCACAACTGAATTTCCATCAACACACGCACAAAGTGCCGACAAAAACTGCAACAAGATAATTTGACAGTAACAATATAATAAGTAAGGTGTAGCACGAAAAAACAATACATTTGACATAAATCATAAAGTTGATTGTGTTGATTAATGAAAGTAATATACATTGTTCAACGAATGCCAACGTAAGGGGATCACCTTGAAGACAATACTAGCAAACAACATTACACCAAGTTTTTGAATACTCACTTTCTCCTATAATAGTTTTAAAGAGAAAGCCTATTGATGACAATAGATATTAAAAATTGCACCTCAAGAGGTAGACAGTCTCTTAAGCAAATGCATATTTTTTTATTATGTATACAATAACCAAAAATAAAAACTACACCTCAAAAGGGTTCCATGAAGTCTAACAGCTGCCGGCAAAGATCTGCGGCCGACCTATTGGGGTGGACTAATGGCCGGATGGCTGTCAAGTAGGCCTAGAGCATGAGCGACCCTGACATTGGGTTAAGGAGTTGCTTTGTCCTTCTCTAAAAGTTTGCATTGTTATTTCTTTTAAGTGATTTTCTATCGATAGTTATTTCATAAAAGTTCTATTGCATTTGATCAAAAAAAATATAATATGTATATTTTAATTCTGTTATGCGCAATAGTATTTATTTTGATTGGGGATTAAATTATAAATAAATATTAGAAAAAAAATTACACAATTTTACATTATTATATGAATGAAGTTAGTGTTGTTAGAGCTCTCTTTTAAATGGGAGGACATTTTTTAAAATAAATATTTTACTTTGAAGATGAAATTTTATGTATATATTATATTTGGCAAGAGAGACGATAACTATGAAGAGCTTTCAGTTATTTGTCCCTTTGATGTGTATTAATTTGTCACAAATAATAGCATCATAACACCAAGAACATCTCCAACACCCCCCAACCCCAAAGGAAAAAGAAAAAAAAAAAAAAGAGAGAGAGAGAGAGAGAAAAGAGAAAAGAAATTCCCTTGTTCAATGTGGACACGTTTCTGGACCTTCCACCATTACAATGACATTGTCCTAACTCCAAATTGTCATAACAACATTTGCTGCCCGTCTCTCAGTCTTCACTCAAATCACTGTTTTCTTACTCCGTCTCCAAATTCCATTGAACCAAACAAGAATATTACAAGATCCCACAAAAATCTCTGTCCCCGGAAAAGAAAAGCAGACAAAAATATAAATGATAGTTCTAAAAGAGGGCAGCAGGCCGCCATGGGTGGGCTTGGGAGCGGCTGTTTGGATGCAAATAGCATCAGGGAATGCGTACACTTTCCCTTTGTACTCTCCTTCACTGAAATCAGTTCTGGGTTTTAGTCAGCAGCAGCTGACGATTCTTGGAGTGGCCAATGATATTGGAGAGAATGTGGGGATTCTTCCAGGCATCGCCTGCAACAAGTTCCCACCTTGGGCTGTGCTTCTTGTTGGTGCTTTTGCTTCTTTCTTGGGTTATGGTGTGCTTTGGATGGCTGTTAGCGAGACTGTTCAGTCTATGCCTTATTGGGTTGTAAGTTCTTTGATGTTTTCATCACAAAGATTGGATCTTTTTTTGCTGGTTTTGCGTATGATTTTGTGTTTTGATCTTGATATCGAGTTTTCACTTTATTGGGATGTGGATTCTGTCATGGTTCATGTGATCTTGTTTTGATTTTATGGGATTACTTAAGCATGATGACTATAGTTGGTTTTTGTTGTCGGGCGGATTGAAATTTGGGGTGTTGTTTTAGAAGTATCAAACACTTTCAGTTTAAAAAGATTGCTGTGAAGTTAGATTGTCAGTGTTTTGGTTGAATTTGTTGGAGATCTATGTTGAAGCTTACCGTTCTGTTGAATTATGTTCAACTTGAACTATATCCTCTGTGATTCTTTACTCATACTAGTAAATAAGACGTATGGAACAGAAAGAATATTCTTAAGTTTGGCAAGTGTGGTACTTTGGTGAAGGCTGAGCAACCCAATGAAAATAAAGGACGTGCCTTCATCTTTTTCGATTCTTCTAGCGTTCAATATTCGTTCAACTATTCTATGTCCGTTTATTAAGTTTTGGGATTGTTGAGAAGTTCAGATATTCTCTTCCTTTGTCCACTTTTATCCTTGTCTGTTCAGCAGATCAGCTAGCACCAGCTGTTCAATTTTTTATACTGCACAAAAGGTTGAAAACTAATTTATGTTCTTCATTGAAAGAAGGGCCGTTAGTTTCCTGTTGCGAATGTTTTTGATGGGTGCATCGACTTGGCTAGCAAGAATCTTGATAAAAGCAAATTGATGTTTAACATATAACTTTTCCAAACCGTTTAAATCATGAAGCAGTGACAGTAGTATACATGGCACTCCAGATGGGAGAATTTGATCATGTTTGTTTAAATAAATTATAAACATGAATGTTTCTGGGATTATCATTCAGAGCTTTCTTAAGAAATACTACTTTCAGACATAGCTTACTACTGAATTATACATGATTAAATCAAGTATAATTGGCGTTTTTCGATTAATCACCTATAAGCATATTATTCTTTCTAGTTGATTAACCTGATTTTGACTTTAAGGATTCATTAGCATTGATCTGATTTTCCGTTTATAATGCCATTCCATTTCCATGATAATGAGCTTCTTGCCTAATTATCTGAGAACATCAACAGTTGTGGATCGCGCTATGTATTGCCACAAACAGCAGTGCATGGCTTGGCACAGCAATTCTTGTTACCAATATGAGGAATTTTCCTCTGAGTAGGGGCACCGTCTCTGGAATACTCAAAGGGTATGCCGGTTTAAGTGCTGCAGTTTTTACAGAGGTCTATAGTATGGTCCTTAATGGCTCGTCTTCAAGTCTACTGCTTCTACTAGCCCTTGGAATCCCCACTATATGTTTGGTAATGATGTACTTTATCAGGCGTTGTACTCCAGCTTCTGGAGAAGACTCAGCAGAGCATTGCCATTTTCTTTTTACCCAAGGAGCTAGTATCTGTCTCGCTATATTTCTTCTTACAACAACAATTTTGAAAGACTTGTTTCCTCTTGGCAAGACCATTTCCTACATCTTTATTGCCATAATGGTTATTCTTTTGATGGCTCCTTTAGCAATCCCATTAAAAATGACATTGTTCCCTGCAAATGGTAAGAAAGCTGGCCAGCCCACAGATCTAATTAGTGGAGATGGTGATTCAAATCAAACGGATCCTCTACTGACCCCATCTTCATCGGCAACATTTCTCGGAAGTTTTTATGAGCCTGAAGATATCTCAGAAGTGGATTTACTTCTTGCCGTAGGTGAAGGGGCGGTGAAGAAGAAACGAAAACCACGGAGAGGGGAAGATTTTAAGTTTCGTGAAGCTATAGTGAAGGCCGACTTTTGGCTCCTATGGTTTGTTTACTTTCTCGGAGTCGGTTCGGGTGTGACTGTCCTTAATAATTTGGCACAGATTGGGGTTTCACTCGGTGTGGATGACGCAACAACATTGTTAAGTTTGTTCAGCTTTTGTAACTTCTTGGGTCGCCTTGGGTCAGGAGCTGTTTCTGAACACTTTGTGAGGTAATAGGAATGCTCTCTCATATTTATGTCAGTTTTCCTATTAAATTTGCTTGAAATTCGTAAATAGTTGTACTTGGTTTAGTTGAAGAATTACAGCAATTTAAACTTTTGCGCTGATTTCTCCTGCTCTCGATTCTTAATCCTCTCCCATTCAAGCCTTCAGGAAACCATTTATGCTCAATTTTCTTTGTAATGCAGAGTACTATTCTGACATGCATTTTTGAAACCATTGTAGGTCAAAAACAATTCCTCGGACATTTTGGATGGGCATCACACAAATAATCATGGTCTTAACATTTCTTCTATATGCTTCAGCTCTGAGTGGCACTCTCTATGCTGCCACAGCATTGCTGGGGATCTGCTACGGCGTCCAGTTCGGTATAATGATTCCTACAGCATCTGAACTCTTTGGCCTGAAACACTTTGGGATAATCTTCAATTTCATTTCGCTCGGAAATCCTGCTGGTGCGCTTCTCTTCTCAGGCTGGCTTGCTGGTCAAATATACGATGCAGAGGCAGCAAAGCAGTTAACATCTTCTTGCATGGGCCCGAGCTGCTTTAGGCTCACGTTCCTTCTTTTAGCTGGTATTTGTGGTTTAGGAACTCTCTTGAGCATAATTCTTACAATAAGAATAAGACCAGTTTACCAAATGCTTTATGCTGGAGGTTCGTTCCGTCTGCCTCAGAGTTCCGGTCACTGATTATAGAAATCATTTTAGCATAATTTTAACCCCATCTTAGGATAATGCAGCGGATCTCTTAGAGCTACGGTAAATTTTGACAATTTTACACTTATGCTAGATATTTTTAATGCTATATCAGAGGGGTTCTTCCTCAGATGTGGAGAAAGCTTGAACGGTAATGCGTATTGTGTCTGTATTTCGAAGAGAGCAAATTTAAATGCTTTAATAAACTCCTGAAGGGAGTTTCAGTAGTGGATGTAGTATGTTTATTCAAGGTTCATTCGACTGCTAAAAGTGTCATACACTTTTGAACGACGTAGTAAAAATTTCAGGTTCAATCTTGTTGATTTGGCACGGATCTGTCTCTCTAATATTCTTATTCTGCATCCTTTCTTTCTTGTGCGTCTGTGCCTGAAAAACAGTAAATTGGTGTTGTTACTTAGTTTTCGACGTTCTGAATGTGACGAGGTATACGAGTCTTGTGATCGTTGTCTCTATGCGTGAGCCATGATATTTCCAGTTCTTTTTATTTTGTTCGTCGAAGTAAATCATTGAAAGTTGCATCAGAAATCATGCAAGTAAGATTGATATGCAAATATTTCATGTCAGTGCATACTTTCTTTACTTGCACCATATATTATGCATAACTGACAGCACAATATTTTCATATATGAACACAATCTTTTATTCTTGGACAAGCATATAAGTTCGTACAAGTGCTATACACAGACTGAAGTTGAGATTTCTTTGGTGGACAACATGAAAAAATAACAGCCCTAAAGCAGGATGGTAACTGTTGTCCAAATCCTCTATTCCAAACTGGTGTTCCATCTTATATTTCACTTCACACACACACACACACACACATATATATACATATATGCGATGTGTGCAAAATTCAGACCACCTGCGTATGTAAGAGAATGTTTTTAAACATGTGGCGTGTATACATGCAGTGCAAAACAGAATCAAACGGTAGTTTGGAGTATAGGATCTGGACTGTTTTATAGATGACTATGCCTATGATCATGTGGGCTTCAAGTTTTGGAACATCGAATCCCACCTTATTTCTTCCGTACTGCTCGACCAATACTCACCCTCTAGGGAATGAACCACGGTGCTCGAGAAACAGCTATTCCAAGCGTTGGCCGGGGCATCCTGAGTGATATGGCCGGACTCAGCATTGGCCTCTGACTCTATCCAACTTGAGCTCTTAGTTGAGCCCGAGCTCTGGGAACCTCCCACGGGACTCCCGTTTGTCAGCATCAAACTTCTATTAGCAGACACAAATATAGGATTATCATTTCTTAGCATCGGCCAAGCTGGCTTAGGTGGGATGACCCTCAACCTCTTGTTCCTCTGTAACATGGCCACCTTCCATCTCAAACTATGATTTCTCGTGGGGACGACAGAAAGAGTTGAGTTCTCCCGGTGAACCAAAGCATGAATGTGCTTAGCAAGACAATTCTTGGTTTTCTTGATAGCAAATACGAACCATAAAACTGGTTTTATACTTGTGCTTTTCTCTTTTCTCGCCAGCTTGAGAATCTCTAGCCGATGTTTCGCTATCGAGACTCCCATGCTTTGGAGAAAGTCATGGCTGAAATAAGCGATATCGTCGTCTCGGAGCTCATTGTATGTGAAAGTAAGGGCATAGTCATAGACAAGAGAGGGATCAAGGTTCGTTTTTGATAGCCAAGAAAACCAGTCCATGGCTTGGTTTGAGACAAGAAACTCTTGCCTCTGATGTTTGAAAACAAATGGTGTATGGGTAGAAGAGGGAGAATGGCAAGAAATGGCGAAGTCTTAGTGTCATTTTGGACTTGTTGGTCCAGCCATATTTATTGGTTGGTAGTTGAACTTGAGAGTGACAAAAGACAAAAGGGGGTGTAGGGCTAATTAAGGCCATCTTCCCTTTGAGAAAGAGGGTAAGTGAGTCACACTTTTTCTTACAGAAGTGAAGGCCAAGGGATCCTTTGGTGACAAATCTTACCATCACCCTTGGCCTTTGAGAAAAGTTACTTTGTGGGTCACTCGCATACATGTCAAGAATTTTAACAAAATGGATTCAAATCAAATAATTACTCAAGTTTTATTGTACATAGTATAGAACAGGCTGTTTGCTATGGAAAATTTCCAACAGCAGAGCCAGTGGCACAATTGTCGTGAATTTTGCTACAGAATTGCAAAAAATTAACAATTCATTGCAAATTTCCGTGGCAATCAGGCACTTGTTTTGTAATGTATGAATGATATAACATGGTTTGATGTTTTGACAGCGGCATATGAAGATTTTTCTACAAGTAACCATTGAAGGAAGAGAGTTTCAATGGATAGATGGCCTAATTCAGTGAGTAGTTTTGGGGGGAGAGCAAAAAGTCACATGATCCACCTACTCAACTTGGAGTGTTTGGTTCTCATGTGTTGTCCCAACTTTTATTATCTTGCAAAGTGAAGATGATGATGATGCCATTCACATGTAAAGCAAAACAATTTACGTTGCCATGAATTTTTAATAATAAGTTTTTTTTTTAAATTTATTTGGATAATTAATATTACAGTTTAGGATCCCATATAATATTGGTACCATGATTTAAAAATAACTATTATAATAATAGAATATTTATAATTTTAGTACTTTCGTTAGAAATCTAATAGTAAGCTCACGTGTGCGTTAAATCAGGCACCTTCACTTGACTGGGGGTTGGGGGATAATGAAATATTTGCAATTTTAGAATCTTTTATTAATTTTTAAACCCCCCCCCCCCCATGAAGGCGCCTAATTTAACTGTCACGTGCATAACACATGGTCTTGCAGTTAGATTCCTATCAAATGTATTAAAATTAAAAATATTTTATTACTATAGTACATTTTTCAGCTACTTTTTATATTATGATACCAACACTGTAAGAGGCCCTAAATTATGATATCAAAATTTATAATTTTCTCTTTTAAGTTCAAAAATTTTCAAATCCTTGGAATCTTATTTTAAACTACATTTTATAGTGATGGATAACAATCACAAACAAATGCGAACATCCTTTAAAAAGGTATTTCTCTAAAACTTATACATAAATATGTTTAAAAAAAATCAAAACTCTATCTTATTTCAAATTAATAAACTAACATCTCGTAATAAGTTAAAATATCTATTTTTACCCTTTAAAATTAGGAATCAATTGCTCCATACCTTCATATCATACATGGTTTTCTTTACAGACACACAGACAGACACAGACACAGAGGCATCGTTGTGATGGGCTCATCTGATTTATGATGTTTGGTCAGCCATTCTTGTAATTAAGAAGGTACAGAGTCCAGCAATCATATCCAAATGCATCAGCAGGTGGGGAGTGGGGGTAAGGTAACACCCCTCACTAATTTCTCAATTTCTGAAAATTAATTAATACCAACAATATATTCGAGTCCGTGTCTATTAAAATTGTACTTTATAGAGATTTTCAAGAATAATTTTTTCATTTTCTTAGAAGCAAGTTGAATTTTAAAACGAGTCCAAGTTTTCTTACGGATACATATTCAAAAAAATTGGGAGAGGGAAAGTTACAAATAAATAAATAAATCAAATTAAATATTAAAAATAAAATAGCATATTAAAATTGATGAGATACCAAAAACCTCATCTCCCTTAATAATACAGTATAACTATTTATTCCCATTTGCTCTTTGATATATTTTTATTTTTATTTTTTCCTATTCGCTATGAATATGTGATTACTTTGTTTTACAGACAAATTCTATATATAACACAAACTTTTTTCTTTAAATTAATGTACGCAGCACACTCAAATGATAATAATTTTTATTTTTTCACATTATAGTTTTCAAAATTTAATTAGTAACAAGAATCATGTCTAAATTGTTATTAATAATTAAGGAGACAATGAATTTACCACTTACCCATCACAAGACAAGCAGTTGTAAAAGAACCCTTTTTCTCTTAACTGGTTCAATTGTAATATGATAAATTTTTTAGTAAGACGCTATAATTTGAATAATCTCATAGGAGGTCTGTGTAATTTTTCCAAGAATCATTTAAAGACATTAGAGTTTTCTAGTTGCTTGCTTCTCGTGTTACGGGGAACAAATATAATTTTTTATTAAAAAGAATTTACTTGTAATTAAATTATTATTTTTTTTAAAAAAAAAGAAAGTATTATAATTATCCCTTAATTGTTCATAGTAAGTTAGTGACAACTTTGTATATAATCTTTCATTCTTAATTATCAATAATCCCAACTTCTTCACTTACTATTAAAATTATAAAAATTACCAAAAATAAACAACAACTTAAATATATAATAATTAATGAGAACTTGGCTGTGGAAGTAAATATCACAAGAGAAATAGTAGAATAGGAGTGAAGGCATGAAAGACCTTTATCGTACAAAAGTAAGTTATGGGCATCCAAAAAAGCATGGAAGACAACTTCATTACTCCCACACATTAACTTTGAAATAGTGGACCATACTCTTTCCATGCCACTACTAATGAAGAGGGAAACACAAAACAAAAGCAACCCCAAGAGGAAAATGTAAATTTCTGACACAAACAAACCTCAAAGACCGATGGTGGAAGAGCCTAAAACAATCTCTCACCATTTAAGTAGACATAACAAAGACACAAAATTCTTGTCATAACTAAGTCTGACCACATTCTACCAAGTATATCGCTATATGGATTCTTGTTACTTGTCTTAAATTGTAAGTCAATCACATAATAAATTTGAGTTTGGCTGAACTCGATCTGGACTAAAATTTCTCTAAAGAGAAAATGATTACCACTTAAAAAGACTTGTAATATGCCTTCAAGTTGGCTTCAAGTTGTGAAACATTGTATCCCACCTCATCTCTTCAACTCCACAAGGCCAATACTCACCATAATCTCCATCCATTTTCCCATATTCCCTTTGAAGATCATGCACCATCGGACTCGAAAAACTGTCAATTCTTGAACTAGAAAACAACATGGGGCTCCCATTTGTGAGCAATAATGCTCCTCTACTCTGCTTATTGGCCACTAACAACCTCTTATTCCTCTTGACCATAGCATCCTTCCATCTTGCGCTATAACTACGCCTCGGCACGAGGGCGAGGGCTGTTTCCTCACAACGGATCCATCTCCTTAAGTACTCTGAAAAACGCCTCTTGCTCCGCTTGATAGCAATCAGAATCCTGGACATGGGGTGTGGGATGATCACACCCTTTTCCCTCCTAGCAAGCTTGAGGATTTCTAGCCTGTGTTTGGCTATGGAAATCCCCATGCTTTGGAGGAACTCATGGTTGAAGTAAGCCAAGTCATCTTCTTCAAGCTCATTGTGTGAGAATGCTAGGCCATATTCATAGACAAGGGATGGCTCTAGGCCTGTTTTTGAGAGCCAAGAAAACCAGTTCATTGGCCTATGGTGTGTGTTCCTAGTGTGTGAAGTATGTGTGCCTGTAGGCATATAAATATGGAGTACAAAGTGATCTTTTCCCCAAGTCAATTGACTTGCTTTTTTGGTTTGTTGTGGATGTTGCTTTAGTGGGATGGTAGTTGAAACTTGAGAGTGACTAAAAGAGAAAGTGGGTAGTTTGTGGGGACTCGATCAAGCCCATTTGTATGAATTTCCCTCCAAGAATTAGATATAATATGCTATATCATGTCGATGTTAAGGTCTTATAACTATATATTTTTGTCGTTTAACTTTGGGTCAACTCATAAAACTACTCCTCATATACCAACATTCACAATGGTTTGGTAAGTAGAATACTCGATATGCCCTAATTATAGCCCTTCAATGTGGATAAGAATAGTTCGAGGACTAATAAATGCAGTAAAAGAATATATTTAAAAGTTATATATTTATGATAACGGTTGAAATATACCAATCAACATGATCTATTGATTCAAAGAAAAATGCTCGGACACTTGAAGTATTTTATTAATTTCGACATATTTAAAAGTGTTTAAATTATTTAGGAGATCCTTAATGTGATCCGCACATGAGTGTATATCACAACTTATGTAAATAAGAGAGGAGTAAGAAATCTTGGATGTGTATTATTGCCATCAATCACGGTTGGGAAAGTGCAGTTGGTGGACTAAAGGGGCCTTGTCTCCTTTTACTTTACGTTCTTTCTTTCATGGCAATTACCATTATGAGTGCCCTTTGGATCCGAGTGCTAAATTATGGAGCTTCATCTTATATTAAACTTTATTTCGTATTTTACCATATTTTAGAAGCATCATTGTTAAATACTTTATGTGTGGCTGTCATGGGATCATATAATTTTTCTGTCCTAATAATTTTTTTTTAATTGAGCGCAGGCTTACAATTACATCATATATTTTAATTATCAACAATTAATAGACGCCAATTATCAAAATGAAATATGTGTAAGTAACCAATAATTACACCGACAACTACTATTAGAGTAGACCAATACTCACACGCCATACAAAAGCTCTTGATTATAGAGCCTCAACTTCATCAAATAAACTAAAAAATTTAGCCTCATTGACCTAATAACAAAAGCTTAATCATGGAAAATGTGGGAAGTCAATTTCGAAGGTTCAACTTAGCAGCAATCTGGTTATACAAAGAAGTATGACAGAGGTGCACTCTCTCAGAACAATGAGAGAGGACAGATAACGAACCCAAGATTTGTGAATTGAATTCCAGGACAAACCAAGACAATCAAGGCATCACAATCACAACATATAGCAATTAATTGATGAAAACAAACTTGGGATAACTCCGTTAAGACGAAAATACGGATAAGTGAAAATGCAAGGGCAGTTGGACTGTCTACAAGCTGACAAGAGCTCTCCATGAATCTTGAAATTTCTGTAAGCGTTGGTTGTTCTATATTAATGCATCAGTAACAAGAATCAAACTCGATGTTATCAGGCTTCAGGCATTTGTTACAGTAAAGCAATGCATTTTAACGGCGATGTAACAATCCAGTGGTATACAAGAGCAATCACTATCTGAAGGGTGTGGAAACAAAAATGAATGTTTTCTGTTCATTGCGAAGGAGGAAAGTATCGAGAAGTATATATTTCTGAGCTATTACATTTATTCAGGAACAAAACTTATACTTGTTGGCTGGTCTGACTTAGCTGTTAGCAGCATTCTGTCTCTTGGCAAACTCTGGAAATTGGAAAGAAAAATAACGAGGCCGATTTAGCAGAATGTAGACAAAAAAATACCCAAGCAAACAGGTCTGAACCATGTCGCCTTCTTTCAGTTGCTTTGGAATGTATAGATGTTTCCAATCACTCCAGCAATGCTTACTATGATCGCCAATGTCAACATCAACCAAGACAAGAACCTCTCCGCTTGGCTCAATCCGCTCCCTACTTTGCTTAACCTTAAAGCGATGAGGGATGGAAAGGTGAAACCCAAGGAAACCGCTGTTGTTGCTCCCGTGAACTTAAAAGCTGTCCAAATGTTAGGGATCGTGGTTGAGCCCAGATATATAAGACCTAAGATCACGAAGGTTATGACGAGACACCTCTTCCTGCTCTCAGATAGTGGATTTAATCCTTCAAAAATTAAGGTATCCACAGTTTGCCTTAAGGAAAAATGAACCACGGGAAACACAAGAATCAAATGAAGAACATAACCAATACGGACAATGTAGTTCAAAGCAGTGCTAAACCGAATCCCAAGATCCTTATCGAAGTTAGTGAGCACATCTGACTCGGTATCCTTTCCAAAGAGTAAATAGCCAGCAATGGCAGTGGAAGCATATATCAAAACGCAAATAATAGTCGTGATCCTTCCTATTCGATACATTTTATGCGGTGAGGGTTCTTCAAGCTCATTATAGATAGGCTGAACATTAAAGTGACACACATAAGCATTCGACATGATAGGAATCACCACAAGAAAATCAAGAATGGCGCTCCAGGAACCAAAATCTGGCGACATCCTTGGAGGCTCAATCTTTCCCTCAGCAAGCTTGATAGCAGCTATGATAAATGCAACAACAACATAAACCACAGCAAGTGCTACAGAAGCAGCCGAAGTTGTGCTCAAGGAATCAATTTTATCCAAAGCACATAACGGCGCAAGAAAAAGCACCAGAACAACTAGAATCACTATCTTCCTATGATCCCAAAAACCATGACCCCACCATTGATCTAAAACACCCATGTGACGGAGAGATCCCGACATAACATCCCCAATTATGATCAAATACACAACCAAAACACCAGCATTGTTGATTATTATGCAAATTTCTGACAAAGTCCTCGCCGTCCTCCCCAATGCAGCCTGCACAACCTCCCCATATGTGGCTGCCTTACTTTGGACAGAAAATCGGACCAAAAATTCCACACTAATCTCAGACAAAATACCCATCAAAAATATCAAGATTACACCCAAAATCAAGCCCAAAACTTTCATGGTGGCCGGCAAGGCCATGAGGCCAGCCCCAATAACAGAGGTCGTAAGATTAAAAACAGCACCATAAATCCCCGACCCAGATTTCCTTTCACCGAAAATAAACGGTAGCTCGTCTAGATCTATCACATCTTCAACATCTAAATCATCCGCATTCGGCGGATTCAAATACCCATTACCATGGTCTGGTGAATACAATCTGAAAGACGGATCTTTGAACTGATAGTTCCCATCTTTCACCTGTAATTTAGAGTAATTGCTATCCATCTACGTTTCTGGAAAACTTTACATATACACGAGATATATAAACCCAAGAGAATCGTTCATGTATCCATACACAACAAATATAGATTTCAACACAATACCACCGACGAAAAAGAGAGACTTACACAAAAATCGATCAAGAATTGCAAATGGGAATTCCCGAATACTCAACAAAAACTTGATTCTGATGGGGGAAGTGTAGATCTCAGAGTCAAACGGTACGACCCGTTTATCTGCGTAATCAGAATGAGCAACAGTAGATTTTGGAATTTGGTTTCTGCTGCTTTTCTATTGGAGGATTTTAACTTCGGCTCTTTTTCGCTTTTCAATTGTTTATTGGTTTTGGGCTCTTTTCTTCTTTTTTGTTTTTCCTTTTAAGTTCATAATTCTACTATGTTACTTGACTTTAAAGGCTGAGTTTTTCACTTCGTACCCTTGAATTGTATGCTTATTGTCTTTTTGCCCCGTCAAACTGTGAAAATCTACATTTTGCCCCAGTTGATAAAATATAGTTTATTTTTTACTTTACATAATCTTTGGAGACTTGAAGGGAATGTTAAAGTTAAGTGCTGAAATGCTTAAATGTAAAGTAGCTCATTGTACCGTTTTTATGGGTTAGGTTCTTTTATAGTGAGTTTAAGTGGATGTTAATCCAAATGAGCAAGTTTTCTATTAAGTCTCTTAAGTGTAAAATTTACAAAATAAATTACTATTAAAGTCATCCTCAAAGGGAATATTTCAGTTTATAATCCTTCAATGTTTAAGTTTGACAGGTTGTAAGAAAAAGATAAATAAAGATCGTAAGAATGCTAGAATCACAAAAGCTGCACCAAATCATACGAATTTACGTGAATTACATACACAAAATAACTGAATATCACGGTGTACCCATACATATTAGAATTTAGAATATATTAGCACCACTGGATAGTAAAGACCTTAAATTGACAACATGGATCCAAACTTAGCCCCACATCATAGCTACCTTAAATTAGATCAAGTGTAAAATAGTGTGGTCGAGATCATATTTGGTTGAATTTTTTTTTTGGGACTTGACCATAAATTTCAAAAAGATCATCATATTACGTCTTTTTATCCACAAAATTTAATATAAAATTATTTTTTTTATAATACTGAAAATTCAAAATAAAAACAAAACCAAACAAGGGCTTATGGATATTGAAATTCGATCATAAATAATTTGTCAAAATAAATATTGAGTGAATGAACTTACATTATTTAATAAAATAAATTATAATTTTATCTTATCAATTCTTAACCGACATGCGATGAAATATTACAAAACGAATAAAGGTCTAATTTTTATTTGATTGGGGGCCATGGCGACCCTCTATGGTTGGAGGATGTTGAACACAATGTCTTCAGTCTTATATTAATGAAAAAATTGTTGTCCAATCATTAATTAATTGGGTTAAATCACAAATCATTTCAAATTTTGTAATTATTACCTAATCAATCAGTCAATGTCCCTTTCTTTTTTGGGTTTTTGGATTATTTTTAGGCGTTAATTTCAAAGTCTTGGTTTTTTTTTTTAATTCTATATGGTTGACTAAAGTTAAAAGGATGGTTGGCTGGTTTCTAATATTTTCTTACATACATTATAAAATTTAAAATGTATGCAATATCCAGAATATTTGGATAATTTTAAAATAAAAACATATTATATAATGAATTTCAAAGTCAAAATGTCAGGAACTCCTATTAAGACTTCAGCAAGGTCATTTACTTGAATCATATAATTTATAAAAATAACAATATTTTTACAATTTATAAACATTTTTCAAGAACTTAATTCAAAAGCATAAAATGTAAGTATTTGTTGATTTATGATAAATAAAATAAAATCATATGATCCAAATAAAAAAAAAAAAAAGAGATGGGAAGAAAAATCCCTTATATAAGAAAAGTGCAGAGGAGGAAGATGAAATTAAATAAATAAGAAGTTGGTGGAAGAGGAAAAAAGAAGAAAAAAATATTTTTTTCTTTTGATCAATAAGAAAAAACAAATTTGATGCTATAATTTAAATAGAATTATTTTATCAACATATTGAAAAATATAGTAGGACAAATTTTAAATCCGTTACATACTATATAATATAGATACGAATAATATTTTTTAAGATAAAATACGAATTTCAACTATTACATTATTGGTGTATACAAGAATTTAGTATATGAAATATTTCAAGAATCTCGTCTCACCACATACAATCACAATTTTTAACGATAGATGTAATTAGTAGATACACAAGTAATTATTATTTTTAGAGCATGTTTTAATTTACAATAAAGGTCGCACTTTTTTTAAAAAGTTAAATTTTTTTCGATCAAAATTCTGATTTCCTTAAAAAATATTATAGGTTACGGACATATGTGCATTAAATGTGGATATATTCAAATATGAGTAAGGAAAAAAGTCTAATGTATTTGATATAATATGAAAATAAAAGGTGTTTAAAAGGAAAAGTATTGATAATAATTAGTATGTTATTAAAGAGTCAAATTTCCTTGTTTTTCAAGAAAATTAAAAATTGGGAAAGGGGATATAATTTGCTTTTTGAATATTGTGTAATTGATTATATTATTTAATATATTTAAATTTAAAAAGTAAATTTAATATATTAATAATTTAAATAGACGAATAAATTTAAAGGATATAAAAAATAATAAATTACTATAAAAGTAAATATACAACTATGTTTATATAATTTAAATTTCTAGTGTTTTAATTATGAATTGAGATAACAGGCAATAAGTTTGGTTGTGTTCTTTGTACCGAAAAGTAGTATTTGGACAAAATAGCCCAAAATGAAAGGCCTAAAATACCAAAACCCTAAAATTTGTCTGTTTGGCTGTTCCCTCCCTTGCCAGCACTCTCAAACCACCTCTTTTGCTCCTTCCAAATCTCTCTCTCTCTCTCTCATTCTTGCTCTCCTCCTTCTATTTTTATTAATTTTTGCAGCTTTATTTTTGGTAAAGGGGTGAAGAACAGCCAAAAGGAAAGGTAATGGAGGTGGAGAAGCTCTGCTCTGTCAGTGCTGTTGTGCAGAGGGTTATGTGCTGTTCGATTCTCTGGGCTGCCCAGAGATCTCTTCTTTTGCTTCTTTTTCTGGTAGTTTTTGCGACCCTTTACTCCGTTCTCTGTTTGTAAATTGCTTTCTTGCTGTTCTGTGCGCAGTTTTTGAAGGTCTATGAGCAGTGCTTCGTCCATTTGTTGTAGGGTGTTTCTGTTTCAACTTTTGCTCTTGAGTTTTGCGTTTATGTCGTGCTTTCATGTTTCTTTTTCTTTTTTATTGTCAATGGGACTTGGATTCTGCGAGCATTTCTTGTGTTTTTGGTTTTATTTGTTGCGACCTTGAATTTGTGTTGTCTCTTGGTTTTTTGTTTTTCGTGCTTGCTTTTAAGATAAAAAATGAAAAATGAATTTGTGTTGTCTCTTGGTTTTTGGTTTTTCGTGCTTGCTTTTAAGATAAAAAAAAAAAAGTTGTTTTGGTTTCTTGAAGTAAGTCTGTCTTTCCTTATTTGAATGAGAACATGTAAAAATTTTCTCTTTTCAGATCTTTTCATGAGTTTAATCTTAACCTCTCTTGATGCTTTGACCAGAAACTGGAAGCAAATGAAACTAAAGTTACATATTTGCATTTTTGGTAATTAGTGTGCTTTTATCCGGGACATGTAACTCTGGCTTACTTTTTTTGCTTTTAACAGTGAGCGTTACTGTGTAGGGAGCTCTGTTAAAGTTTATGATGGCTGCATCTGCATTTTGATTGTTGGATCCCAATTAATTAATGTGTAGAATCAAGTTGAAATTATTTATATAAGATTTTGATAAATAAAAGAGATTTGTTCAAAAGTTGTAATCCATGAGAAGTTACCAACAAGTGTCTTTAACATTAAATAGGCATCGACAAGTCCAATGGAATCTTGTACTTGTTTCCCGATTCTCGGTGGTTAGCGCGTGTTCTCCACTGACATTTGCATCATAGAAAGCTCTGTGCTTCTTACTATCATAATCTTGTTGAAGTCTACTGAAATATGTTTGTAGATGCCTGAGAATGTTAAAAAGGAATCCGTTCACCAAAGAGTTATTCATCTTACTTCAAATATCTTCTACTGTTCCGCCATGAGAAGATAAACAACCAGGGGACAGATTTTTTTTTGGTTAGATCTTGTCAAAATCTGATTTAGCATTCAGACTCTGATTTCATCAAGTTGGCTAGAGAAGGATTTTTTTCTTAATTCTAGTAAAATTCAAATATAAGCATTCAGTTTCTGATCTCTACCGAATGGCGTTTAGCTGAGTTTAAAACAAGTAAAACGCAAAGACATTGATGTTATATTTCAGCTTATTGCTCTTATATTTCTCCACTTTTGAATTTATAGGAAGTTGTTCAAGCGTTACTTGTGCATGTCACTGGTTGAGTGACATAAAATTTGATTGCAATTTTTTCAGAGTGGGATGGCTCTCCCTGACATCAACGCATTTCCATCTCCTTTAGCGACAGACAAAAGGTGTGCCTAGTTTTCCTTTTGCTATGGCTTCAACTTCTTTCTGTCGATTTTTTATGTCGCAGCTTCAATAGAAGAAGAGCACGAGTGATAGAATATCCACTCCTTTTGCAGATTTCCGTTTGGCGATCTTAACAATGCTACAAAATCTGAGGAAACCAAGGATGCTAGCGATAGTGATGACAGCGAGGAAGACGATGAGGATGAGGACAACGATGTTGATGCTGACGACAATGATGAGGATGATGATTATTCTGGAGAAGGAAGTGACGGCGATGACGATGGAGATCCTGAAGATGATGTCGAGGCTAATGGTGATGGAGGCAGCGATGACGATGACGACGAGAATGATGACGACGATGAAGATGATGACGACGAGGATGACGACGATGAAGAAGAGGACGAGAGTGATGAAGAGGAAGACAAGCGACCATCAAAGAAGAAGAAGTGAACAGTGTCTTGGTTTCTTTTTCTTTTGGTTAGGAGCATGCAGATTCTACATTTTAGGGGGTCCTCCTTTGTATCCTAGACCATATTTTTTCTCCGCAGTTGCCAAGAAACATCGGCTCATGGACTGAAATTGTGTAACTGTTGGAATCTTCACTTAGTTACTAAGTTTGGCCCTGTGTCCAATTGTTGCTTGTTGTGTATTATCTTGACATTATTATTTCATTAGAGGAATTTAGGTATGATCTATGGTCTTTGCAGGCGAAGTTCATCTGTGGGATCTGTGGAAAATTCTTGTATGATATGGCATATGAAGTTGATCAAATTGGGCCAATGCCATGAAAAGTAACACATGGAATCTAGGTCTATAGTGTTAGAAACTCATCTTCTCAATCATTTTTAGTCTATTCGATTCGTCCCATGTATATGTAAATGTATAAATGTATGTATTTACTGGCACTGAAAGATTAGGTAGGAAAAACTAATCTTAGAATTGGGGTTGTAAGGCGATGTCTGTAGTAGATTTCAGTTCTTCTAAATTTTCTTTTTATATCTATTTTGAATCTTATTCACTTCTAGGCTCTAGGGTTACAAATTCACCACTTGATTCAACTATTTTGGGTGGTAGGAGGCATTTATATACAAGCATCCAGCATGCAATATTATAAAGGGTCTCATGGTATTAAATAAGAATATAAAAATTCATGCAAAATTCATGTCAAAGCTTTTTTAAAAAAAGAAAAACGTATCAATTATAGAACAAAATTTCAATTTTAATAAAAATGCATTTAGGAAAGGTTCCTTTGATTAACAATTCTTTAATATGTATTGATATATATATATATGTTTCCCAATTTTATTACCAAGATTTGAGCAATGGGGTATCATTTCATCCCCCCCCCCCCCCCCCCCTTTTTTCCAAGAATCATATTTGGACAAAATAGCCCCAAATCTAGGCCTAAAATACCAAAACCCTAAAAGTTGTTTGTTCCCTCCCTTGACAACACTCTCAAAAATCCCCCCAATTCAGCCATTCAAGAGAGACCCTTTTGCCTTCCCTCCAACCTCTCTTTCTCATCCTTGTTTTCCTCTTCTATTTTTATAAATTTGCAGCTTTCCGTAAAGGAGTAAAGAAAAGCCAAATGGAGGTCGAGAAGCTCTGCTCGGCTTGTGCTGTTGTGCAGAGGGTTACGTGCTATTCAGTTCTCTGGGCTGCCCAAAGATCTCTTCTATTGCTTCTTTTGTTGGTAATTTCTGTGACCCTCTACTCTTTTTGTCTGTTGTGAATTGATTCTGCTGTTTTTGAAGGTCTTTTTAGCAGATTTTTATTTGTTAAAGGAGTGATCTTGTTTCGAGTTTTGCTCTTCAGCTTTGCGTTTACTGTGCTTTTCGATTGGACTTGGATTCTATGAGCAATTCTCGTTTTTGGTTTTGTTTTGTTGTAACGTTGAATTTTGTTGGCTCCTGTCTCTTGTTTTTGGTACTTTTTGCTTGCCTTCAAGATAGAATTATTTTGCTTCTTGAAATAAGTTTTCTCCTTATCTGAATGAAAGTATATCAGTTTTTCTCAATCCAGAGCTTTTCCTGTTTTAACTTCAATCTATTTAGTTGCTTTAACTTCAAACTAAGTTTATATCTTCGCGATATGGGTAAGTGTGCTTTTAGTCTGCATGCATTTACAGTAGCTGGAACAGTATAACCTCTTACTAATGGTTTGGCCTAGTATTGTCATTGTCTTTTGTTACTATGAATCAGAACTTGTGTTACATGTGCAAGGTGGTCAGTTTTGGAGCTTATGGTCATTTGCTAGATAATGATTGTTAGGATCAATTAATTATGCACACAAATTTCTGTAACATAATTACATAAAGTCATCTTTATATATATATATATATATATATATATAAGGTTTTGGTAAATAATTTTTTTATCAATGGCTGCAATTCATGAGTAGTTAACAATAACTGTCTTTGGCGAACATTACTTTAAATAGATATATGATTATTGACTAGTCAAATGGAGCGTCATACTTGTTCCCAAGATTCACTTTAGTTTTGTGGGTTGTTTGCAAGTCATTTTGTTTCATGGAGGGCTCGGTGCTTCTCATTGTCGTGATCTTGTTGAAGTGTGGCAGTATACATCTATAGGTGTCTGAGAAACTTAAAAATGTATCTGTTCACTGAAGAGTGATTCATCTTACTTCAAATATCTTCTACAGTCCAGGCATTAAGGCAAATGCACAAAAGAAAGAATTTTTCTTAGTTGTAGTGAAAACCTTATTTTGCATGCATGCAGATACTAATTCAGCTGAGTTTAAAAAGTAAAGCCCTTTTGATGTCATATTCAGATTATGGCATTTATCTTTCCCTCAATTCCCACTTTATTGAATTTGTTGAAGTCTATGCACTACTCTTGATCTGGAATAGTTGAATGACATAAATTTATTTGGAATTTTCTTTTTCAGAGTGGGACTCTGCTCAGTGATGTCAATGTATTCCCATCTTCGTTAGAGACGGACAAAAGGTGTGGCTAGTTCCATCTTTTGCTATTCATTCAACTTTCCATCATTTTCTTTTCACATCGGATTTATACAGGAAGAGTACTATTTGCAGATTCCCATTTGGCGATCATAAGAAAGCCTCCGAGCCTGAAGAAAACAAAGACGCTGGTGAAAGTGATGATGGTGAGGATGATGATGAGGACGATGATGATGCTGACGACGACGATGAGGATGATGATTATTCTGGAGAAGGGAGTGATGGTGATGATGGTGGAGATTCTGATGATGAGGTTGCTGCTAATGGAGATGGAGGGAGCGATGACAACGATAATGATGACGAGGATGACGACGAAGATGATGAGGATGACGATGATGAGGACGAGGATGGTGAGAGTGATGAAGAGGAAGATAAAAGACCATCAAAGAAAAAGAAGTGAAGGGTGTCTTTATTTCTTTCTCTTTAGTCAGGGGCATGCAAATTCTACTTTATAGGGGGTCCTATTCATCTCCTAGACGATATTTTCTTGCAGTTGCCAAGAAAAATGCAAAACATGTCTGATGGACGATAATTATGCGACTCTTGGGATCTTGACTTAGTTACTCAGTTTCGACCTATGCCCAATTGTTGCTTGTGTACTATCTTAACATTATTTCGTTAGAGGATTAGTCCTAATCCGTACTTTAACTCTTGAATTGTTCTTGAACAATTAAGGATTATTCTTATGATATGGCTTTCTTGAGGTATGATAAATTCTTTGCAGCCTAAGCGCATATAGGAACTGTTAATACCATAACATTCTTGTCTAATACGATGCATGATGTGATTAAAATGGGCCACTCCCATGAAAAAGAAACTTGCTTTCTGGAACAAATGAGTTAAGTCATCTTCTGCATCATTTCGGGTCTTTGCTAATTCACTGCACCACTTATCCTGCTCCATGATATTTATAGTATATGCATAAGAAAAGGCTTAAAACTCCATGAAGTAAAAACAAGAATACCAAATTCATCATCGTTTTGTAATAACTTTTTTCACTTCATTGGAGTAATTACCACATGGTGAAGTAGCTTAAGAATTTACAAGTAAAGCATAAAAACAATATAACAAAGCTACCTACAGAAAACCAGTATCAATTAGTTCACGTTGTGTAACTGCAGCATTTCTCTTGTAGTTTCTGAAGGTGAGGAGACATTCATTGTCGACGTGGGGGCCACTCGAAAATCAATCTGAACATTGCACTGATTGGCCGCAGTAACCGGACAACCTGCCATGGTATAAACAAGCACAAGGGTCCTGCTTGGCAGTTTACATCCAAATACAAATGAAAAAGGAGATGTCATTGCCCATTTGGAACAAGGTGGAGATGCATTAAAATGTACAAGCTTATACGCATGAAAACTATTAAGGTGATATTTGCAGGTATTGCGTTGAAACAGCTAAAGTTGAGCAATATATAAGAAGCATTATGCATTAAAAAGCGGATATATTGGTAAAAACCTGAACATGGTAACATGGTTGATCAAAACAAACATCTAGCAGGGGGGGAAAAGAAAAAAAAAAGGAAAAATTATGGCGGGTCCATTTGTACACCATTACTAACATTATGAAATGAAATCCAAGTGAACACATGTAAAGACTACCAGTTATCAAATAGGACAAGAAGGAGAAAATGACAAACTGTGAAAACTCCATGCTCGAGTCCCTTCTTTCATGTAGATTCACTAGTGTTAGTATTTGCAGACAATAGCACATTTCCATTTGAAATCTTTTCCACTAAAGAAGATACAACAGACCTAGGGAAGATCACGACATTATGGAATTAAATTGAGCAGCAGGTGTTTCAGTTTTACTTTCTATAGAATGATTCATTTTCCTGTCGGGTCTAGATGAAATTAAACATCCTTGAAAGATTACAAGAACGATTGAGTGAATGACGCAGTGAGGCTACACTCTACCATTGTATGCTCGGACATGACCATTTGTCAAGTAATATATACTACTATGTCATGCTGAATAGCACATATTAGTTAAGAATCATATTCACACATGAGACTTTGACAGAACATTTGAAGAAAGCATTTTGAAGGAATATAATCTTCGAGAATATTGTTGGGGGAAAGTGACTTGTACATATTAATTTTCATATTCAGCTTCAAGAATCACTTTTCTGAAAAAACAACGAGTACAAAAGATTAAAGTCAAAGAGTTTCCAAAACTATATTTTTAGAGTTTAGCAATCTAAATATTGACATTATTATGATGGTGAAACAAGTGGGAATGGCATTCAACAAACATAATCTTAAGCTTCCCAAACACTGCCAAAATCCCAATTCTTGTTGTGGTAACAATTGATTCCTTTGAATTTGCTACATGTCCAGCTGATGAAATTAATTCTGTCCATAAGAAAGGAAAGCGATACTTCAGTGCACCAGTGATGGCTCAAACACAACAGTCTTCCTTCATAGGTGTGTCATATTACAAAGATATGATCTCAAACTATTTAGTCATAGGTGTATCGTATCAGTATGAGGCTAATTGGGTACTAGTTTATTTGAGTAATTGAACATCAGCTTTGATTTTAAAAACAGGAACAGCTGCCCACAATATAACTCTAACTTAGTTCCCACCAACCGCGGAAAGGTGCAGACTTCCTGAAGAATATGCCACCACGATATTCTTGTTTATTTACAACTTTAGTCATACATAACGCTAAAGAAAAGTAAAGAATGACTTCATGACTTCATTTGAAATGAAAAACGGCATTGAGTTTCAGCTAAATGCCAAGAGAATCATTCTCTCAATCCGCAATTGCACAGCATATACAGCACAAACGAGACATCAAACTTAGAAGCTCAGAAAAAACAATCCCGAAAAGATCAAATTCAAGAAACAGGTAAAGAGCATCGACAAGATCTTTACCTCAACCAGGCAACTTTCCAGCCCGAAATATGGCGAACTTAGATACCTCGGAATACTCATACTCGATCCCATTGCTGCTCAACAGCCCCTCAAGCAAATTCTTGGCCTCTTCCGGTTCCGAACTCTCACATTCAATCTCATAACACGTCCCAAAACTATAATGCGTCTCGTCGAGCTCCAATTTCAGCCCACTCCACTCATAAACCCCACGCACATTTCTAAAACCCCCCAAACCAACCAAACCTCTTGCGCCCACATTAAACTCCACCTTCACTCTTTTAATAATATCAGATGATTCGATGTGAAGGAGGCGCCACGGCTCGGCGGCGCAGTGGCGGCCGAAGATGGGGTCGAGGGGCTCCTCTTGCTCTTCAATGCGGCTGATTCCATCGGAGATTTGGGGTTTGGATTTTAGGGAAAGGACGCAGTGGGAGTCGAGGTCGTAGAAGCGGAGGCGGAGGACAGCGAGGTTGGAGGAGAGCTCAGCGTTGGGACCATCGAAGAAGAGGTTCTCCTGGACGTGAGTGCGGCAGTGGTGGGGGGAAAGGACGCCACAGAGGCGCTCGTGGGCTGCGGAGGATGCAAGGCGGAGCTTGACTTCTACTTCCATCGGGGGGGGTGGGTGGGGGCATCAGATAACAGTCATACGGAATGGTGGTGGAGAGAAACGGTTGGAGTTGTAATAACGGTGGCTAACCGGGTCTGGACTTTTCTTGTTGGGTGGCCCGGATCCGGATAGATACCATACTACCCCTATTTTGAGTCTTTTTGGCTTTTTTCTTTCTCATGGTTGATGTGGAGATTAGAAGGCCGAAACGCCCCTGGCCCTGGACGTGACAAAAAACACATACAAGAATGCCCACAATTTTGCTTGGGTCGGATGGATCTGAATGACATCATAGTCAGTTTGAGTGCTACCTACAATACCAACTAGGTTCAAACTCAAGGCTACAAATCATATTAATGTGACTATTTGAGTCGCATTAGATAGGACTCCTTCACTATTTCAAATAATAATTTAACTGACTTGAATATCAAAAGATTAGATTATTGCTGTGATCATGTACCCAACGCTCTCTCAATGTGATTTGTTAGTGCAGAATTTGAGACCAGAACGAACTTGAAGCTGGAATAGGTAGAGGGAATATTTTGTGGTCACCAAGGATTGTTATGTTGCCGATTGTTTTGGAGTGGGGTTTTCTTCTGCAGAGGACTTCGAGGAATTGCTGCTCAACCAAAAACCATACATAAATAGGTGGGCAAGAGACCAAAAAAAACCTAGCGCCGTAGTTCATCCCGACCATAAGTAATAGAAGTATTTCAATGGCTGCATAAATCTAATGTCTCTCATCTCTACTCCAAGTAAAAATTATGAACCCCCAAGGATCCATATTCTTCGACCAAAATTAATCCCGTTACAGAGAAAGCTAGAAAAACCGGCTGTTTGTGAAACTCATCCAAAACCATACCTAATACATTCCATCTGAAACAACTGCGACGCATATTTGCATCGCCATTACCATTAATTGTCATCATTATCAGCTTATCAAAATAAAAACATCTCACTACCTACGAGCTTGACTTCAACTTCTCATAGCAACAACGCAGAAAAAGAGCGGTGAAACAAGTACCAGAGAGTCCGAGATATGGTGTTGAAAGGAGAAGGGACCCTTTTTGCCCGACCATCTAAGTATTGATAGTTCAGAGCTTAAATAGCAGTCCACCATGAGTGGCAAAGAAGGGAGCAAAAACGAGTGACTCGACTGCCATTAGCTTGATAAGGATGTTGAGTGAAGGGCCTGATGTGTCCTTGAGAGGGTCTCCGATTGTGTCTCCAATGACAGCTGCCTTGTGTGGTTCTGATCCCTTGGGGCCGAGAGTTCTTGCATGCTCTGAAGCACCAGCCTAGAAGATGGTAGAAAGATTAGAAAAACTTCTTACTACCTTAACCAGAAAAACGGCAAACCTTCATTAATCGATTCAAACCAGGTTGTTACCTCAATGTACTTCTTAGCATTGTCCCATGCACCACCTGTGTTGGATGCAGATATTGCAATCTGTAGAATACAGAATAGCAGAAGGCAAGGGAAAAGGTCAAGAGTCATATGTGGGGCGAGATCACTACTAGGTATTAGTTTCCACAAGTTGGAAGTTGTCATACCTGGACACCAGAAACAAGAGAACCAGCAAGAACGCCAGAGAGGGTCTCAACACCAAAAAAGATCCCAACAATCAGAGGGGTGAGCATGACGAGTGCACCGGGGGGAATCATTTCCTTAATTGATGCGTCAGTGGAGATCTTCACGCATGTAGCATAATCAGGCTTGGCATGACCCTCCATGAGCCCGGGAATTGTGTTAAACTGCCTACGAACTTCCTCAACCATCTTCAAAGCTGCGCTGCCGACACTCTTCATGGTCATGGCAGAGAACCAGTATGGAAGCATTGCACCGACAATTAGACCAATGAAGACCTTAGGGGTCAAAACATCAACAGTTGAAATTGAAGCACGGCTCACAAAGGCCCCGAAAAGTGCCAATGAGACAAGTGCAGCAGATCCAATAGCAAATCCCTGAGAACAAATTCAACAGATAAAAATAAGTGTAGCATCAAATATTTGAAGATTGAACATTTACTACAACGCACTAAAATGCCTAGATAAAATATAACGGCATAATGCTGTGATAAGGTGTTACATAAACATTTAATTGCAGAGCATCAGATGAGGGAATATCTTGAGAACTTAGACCACTATGTTCTAATTATAGTATCAATGTAACAACAAAAGCATTTTATGATACCTTGCCAATAGCCGCAGTGGTATTCCCAGCAGCATCAAGGGCGTCAGTTCTCTCACGAATCCGGTGGCTCATGCCAGCCATCTCAGCTATACCTCCGGCATTATCACTGATAGGGCCATAAGCATCAATAGCCAACCCAGTAGCGATAGTGCTTAGCATCCCCAAAGCAGCTACAGCAATACCGTACATAGCAGCGAAGCTGAAACTAACAAAAATGCTGATTGCGATGGCAAAGATGGGAATTATAACTGATTTGTATCCCAAGGCAAGGCCAAATATAACATTGGTCGCAGCACCTGTCCTGCAGGAATCAGCAACATCTTGCACAGGGCTGCACACAGAAATTCCACAACCAAGCAGATAATAAGGTTTAAAATGTCATTTCAAGGAAAAATAAAAAGAGTGAGAGAGAGAGTAAAGAAAAGAAACAAATATTTTCAAACCTGTAAGCATTGCTGGTGTAATATTCAGTCACAAATCCAATGATAAGTCCAGCCCAAAGCCCAACACAAACACAGAGGAAAAGCTGCCTGTAATACAATATTGAGTGAGTTGTATTTGGATAACACACAACAACTAGTATGATGACGGTATAGTTAATGAATAGATGCCTGATACAGATTCATAAAAGCAAGAAAAAGCACAATCAGCAGAAAATATACACGCCTAAACCAAAACTCTGGACAGTTTTTTTTCATTTTTCATTTAATTACTAGTATTACTGTTATAATGCTAGTAGTACTAGCAGTAGTAAGCAATCATGTCAAGTGCACCACGGGACAGTGACACTTGCCCTTTCTGAGTGCGAGCAGTTCTTACCAGTTCTTCACAACTTTCTGAGCACCAAAATTGAAGATTGTGAAGGATGATGGCAGGGAAGTCCAGGTGACAATAGCAATTCCGACAGTCATAAGAATAGTAGAGATAATGAGCTGCTTCTTTAATGCTGGCTCAATTTCCTTGACTGCCTTTATCTCAAAAAAGTCAGTGGCAAAAAGAGTAGTGATTAAGCAAACCAGAATACCCATGGAACTAATAAGCAATGGATAGCACATTGCAGTGAAGTCATGAGTAATTCCAAAAGAGGATATTGAAGCCACAACAAGAGCAGCACATGATGACTCAGCATATGAACCAAAAAGATCTGACCCCATTCCAGCAATATCTCCAACATTATCACCAACATTGTCAGCAATCACCTGCAAAACAAAAGAATATGTCACTACAAGTTCCTCTGTAACTAGGGTGATCTCAGGGGTGGACATTGGCTTACAGCAGGATTCCTGGGGTCATCTTCAGGAATGTTCCTTTCAACCTTTCCAACAAGATCTGCACCAACATCAGCAGCCTTAGTATAAATACCACCCCCAACTCTCCCAAACAAAGCCATGGAGGATCCACCAAGACCATATCCGGTAATTGCCTCAAAAAGACCTTCCCAATCATCCCCATAGTAGAGCTTGAATAGATTGATGGCAATATACAGAACCAATAGGCCATTTGCGGCAAGGAGAAAACCCATAACTGCTCCAGATCTAAATGCAGCAATAAAAGCTTTCCCAACACCTTTCCTAGCTTCCAATGTCGTCCTTGCATTTGCATAGGTTGCAATTTTCATTCCAAGGAAACCGGAAACAACAGAGGTGAAAGCACCAAGCAAGAAGGATACTGTACTGAAGATAGCAGTTGCAAGAGCTGGCTTGCACAACTTCTCCTTATTAAAAGTGCAGGGCTGGCTCTTTGTGCTGAAACCCTCAACTGAGCCCAAGAATAAGAAGATGAGGATTGCAAAAGCAACCATAAAAATGCCCACATATTGATATTCCGTAAATAGGAAAGAAGTTGCACCTGTATGCCACAAACAATATTAGAGTCAGCTAAAATAGACTATCATGATAAACTGGAGAAAGAACACAAAACTAACCCAAAGCAACTGTAAACAATTACCTCTCCACACCGTTAAACAAAATGCTTGCTATCAATAAACAATAGGAATCCAGAAAATGTAAATTATACATGAGACCAAATTATTAGCATCAAAACTTTCATTTCTACCTTATGCGAGCGACCGTAAAAGAAAATTGAGCAACACAAAATAACAGCTTTCAAGCATCTACAGAACTATTTCACCATCAAGTTCTGTTGATCCAATGTTTTTAAAATTGGATCAATAGTCCAACTGGTAAGCCAAGTATGTTAGTGGACTGGTTGGACAACTTCCAAAATTTGGTTGATTACGAGTCTACGACTATGTGATATTTATAGACATACAATACATTGCATGTACATCCATATAAATATATATATAATACAACTATTCACGTAAATATAACATAAAAAATTAGTTTCAAAGGTGAATCAATTAACATGTAAAATAATGAGTTTGAGGTGCAACATTCAGAAACTCAATAACTCAACAAGAGAAAAAGATTGCAGTACACACCGAAACTCAACAAACAAAAGAAAAGCGAACAATAGCAACTTCATTTACTTCTTAGCTTTTCTAAGTTGGAATCAGAAGAGGTAGTGAAAAAAGAGAATGCTTCACTTTTTCTTTCTTCATCTTTGAGAAGGAAAAAGCAGGTCAAATCAGTATACAAATTTTAACTTTTTTGTACTCCAACTCTTATATTAGATTTAGAATTGATCTCCCGACTCTTCTGCTATAACTGGACCTCATACAATTTAGTGTTCCATATCTATACACACATATGAAATATAGTATCATATTCAAGACTAATATAAAACTTTAAATAATAAGCTTCATGCACTCGTACTAAAATCCCACAGGAAAAGATATGGGAATATTAAAACACAGCCAATATCTCCAATGGCAAGCACTGAAAACACAAAGCCATGTCAATTGGTCATATCTTCGCCAAAAATATTTAAAATTCCAAAAGAAATTGATAAAATACCATATTTAAAAAGTTCTCAAAAAAAGTAGGCAAAACTATGTTCTCTAAACGCAGTTTTAACATTAAACGCAGTTCTTTAAAAAATTGAAAAAAACTTAGTTTACAAACAGAGTTCTTTAAAAATTTAAAGAAAATATTTAAGGATAACCACATTTCTATAAAAATTTAAAAAAATAAAAGGAAAAACATGTAATATTATAGAACAGAGGTTCCTTAAAAAATATTTTTTGAAAAGAAAATAATAATTTTAAAGAACCATGGTTAGTGTATGCGGTTCTTTGGATTTTTTATCCAATCAAACAAAATATTTAATTGGGACAATCTTTTTTTTAAAACTTTTAAATTATGGTACTTTATAAAAAATATTTTTGCCTTTTTAAATAATTTTTGCCTATATCTTCTAGAAAAACAATATATTGACGAGGAAGCTGCAGAACAAAACCATCGACGTCACACAGGCCACAGCATTAGTGCCTCACGTGCTCCATACATGCACTGACATAAAATATTCATATAAGAGACAGAGAAACCACCTCCCCCAGTTATTCCTCCGAGGATAAGCTGCATGTCAGTAAAATATTACTATAATCTTCCCAAGATCTTGGTAACTATAACAAGATTTAATTAAACAAAAGAGAGAGATAACAAAAGTTTATATCTGACTACACCAATCCTCGGTGCCAGCTCCTATATGCCATTACTAGACTAAACCAGAATGCACCAACCTTACAAATATGAATGCGAAACCCTAAACCTCGCCGCCAAGACATCGAACAGCCCAAAAAATATCAGACGGATTTTCGAAAGAGGTTGACAAACATATAAGAAAATTTACATAAGAATATTATGGCTTTACGTTAATATCGGGAACGTAGTAAAAGGTAAAATGAACAGGGCAAAACACCTTATTCCCTTGACACCTCAAAAGCCCATCTAATCTTTCCATCCAACTTTCGAGCTCGACCAGAAGAAACTTCCGTTAAAGAGAAAGTACGAAATACAAGTAATTACTCTACTAGCTTCAATAATAATTCTACAACAGGACTTAAATGATAACTAGTTGAAGTTCAGTTTAAATATAGGGGGCACAGTCTTATACATCAAATAAACTAAAACCGAAAACAGAAAAACTTTAGGTTCAGCTAATTCCTCAATAACTCGTTCTCTGTAAATCAGATGACAGCTTAAAAACACCCGGCACTAATTTGGAAATTCATTACGTTAAAAAATTTTAAAAACTTTCCTCCCCGACTTTTAAGATATCAACTCTCAACAGCCCAAAAAGGAGCTCAAATCAACAAGCACGTGAGCGGAGATGCGTAAACGTAGTTCCATACAGAAATATCCACACACACAGAACAAACATAAATTAAGTGAAAAATTAGATCTGGCCAAATTATATAGAGATCTGGAACGGTTCTGACCCTCAGAAATAGCGCTCTGGATCTCGGCGCACTTAACGACGACGCCGTGATCGTTGATGCCGTCCTCCTCCTCAATCAAGTAGTCACTGTAGCCATTCTTCCCATTTTTAGCAGCCGACTCCCCGCCGCGCTCCGGCGAGAGCTTCACGCGCGAAACAAGGAACCACTGGACGAGCGAGAACACGATGCCGATGACAGCGCATACCGGAATCACGATTTCCGTCCCCAGATCTGGAAGCAACGCCATTCTCACTCCCCACCTACCCCGCCGGAATACACCGAACGAAGAAACAACAAATATATAGAGAAAATGAAAAGGAGGTGAGACAGAGAGAGTGAGCAGAGGAGAAAGGAAGAACAGAGTGACGAATTTGAGGAGGTTTGGGCACTGTGGGTGTGAGCCTATTTATAACGTAATAAAATCAGCTTTTTTTCTTTTTTTTTTTTGAACACAAAAACCAGCTATTTTATGTAAGGGATAGTTACATCGTATGAGATTTGATGCATTATGTAAAAATAGTTTGAGCTTGAAAAATTTTATTTAGTATTTTTAAAATTTATTAAATTTATTTATATTAATAAAAAATTAAATTTATATTTAATTTTAATTAATTTATTTGTAAATTAAATAATTCAATAATTAAAAAATCTTTATATATTTTCACACCTTAACACATATGAAGAAATATATCTTCATCATTGTAAAAGTAGTCTAGTTACAAAAAAAATTATATGACTTGTAATAAATCAATAATAAATTATTCAAATATAAATATTAATCTTTATTTAATTTTTTCTATTATTATAAACAAATTTAATAAATTTTGAGTAATAAATTAATTAAAATAAAATATTAAATATTAAATATAATTTTTAAAAAATATTTACATATAATTACACTCATTTTCAGAAAAGGAAAGTGTAATTTTCAGTTTATATAATAAAGAGGGTAATATTAGCATGGAAGAAAGTCCACCTTAACTAGACAACTACATTCTGCCCAAGTCAAAGATTGGGGGTTTATGTATGCTACACATTTAAATGAACAGGCATAATTATAATAATTTTGAATATTAATTTATATTTTATAATTCTATTTTTATTTTTAATTAAAAAATTAAAAATTTAAAATAAATTATGAAATTCTAGAGTTAGTGGATGTTGATAACAGTGGACAACCTAACGGTAAAAAAATAAAAATAATGAAACATCCAAACGGGGCCTTATGCTCTTTTACACTTTAATAGTTTTATTTTTTTTCTTTTTCTTTTACTTTATAAAAAAAACATACATCTTATCCAATGTAAAGAATTGGTATTTCTTTCTTTTTAAAATTTTATATAATTACATAATAAAAAAAGAATATTAGTATTTTATTTTATTAAATAATGAAGTGCAAAAGAAAGGTAAGTTGTTGATAGTACATTGCAAATGATGCTTTCATATCATTAAATGCTACTTTAAAGTTAATTGAAGTTCAAAGTTGTCTCAAGATATTAATTTAGACTATATATTTTAAATTTCTAAATAAAATAAAATATTTAATTGCGACAAGCTTTAGAATTATTCAAATGCTTCGAATACATATTTTAAAACAGAAGTTAATATCTTATAAACTCCAAAAGAATCTTATAAAATATTTTTAAATAAACTTAACTACACGCCTTTTAAAATTAATTCATTTAATGTAATTATTTCACTTAAAAATATAAATATTCTGTGCTTACTTTTCTTATTCTTGTAATCTAATTTCTCTGCTGGTTGTAACAACGATTAAAAGTAAAATTATCCAGAATTTTACAATACAAAGAAAAATACTAAGAAAAGGTCATATTAATTGGTGTATGGTTGTCATCACACCTAATTAAAAAGTCACCAAGTAAATTCTCAATATTCATACCTAATAATATTAATTAATATTAAATAATTGGGATCAACCTCAATGCCCACTTGATATAGGAGGTCTTATATTAACAAGAAAAAAAATATATATAATAATTAATATTTTGTTTGAACATGTGTTTCTCTATTGCTTGCCCTCTACTTCACATTCTCTTACCAATTAGTACTATACTAGTGGGAGGCCCACTATACATGTACAGGAAATTATTGCTTGTGTGGTGGCTTTAAATAAAATTGTAATTATTATATTAAACTTTGAGGAAAAATCCTCCAAAAATCGTTTTTATTTTAAATTAATATTCAGTTGAGAAAATAGTATTATAATATTTTTAATAATAAATTTATATGACATCATTAATATCAATTGAACAATATAAACACAATCATCAAGCTTTATTCAAATATATATATATATATATTATAACATGACATAACTAAAAATTATATAAACAAATTCCGACGTATTTTATTTTCACGTAAAAATAAAAACACACCAAGAATAAGAATAAAAGAATTACACCCAGTAAGCAATCGCCAGTTATGTGTGTAGATGCTACATCAGCTATGTAATACACCAAATAATTAAATGATTATTATTTGTTCACACGAATAATATACAGTTACAAGGCTAGAAAAATATGGCTAATATAAATTTTCTATGAATTTAAATAAAAAAATATTACTATTTCTGAAAATGAAAATTATATCTTGATTCTTATCTCCAAACTGCAAGCCAAGGGCTCAATTCGCTCGAAACTTGTTTTTGGATGCAGATGTGTGCTTTCCTCCAACTTTGTGGGAGCAAACAATGAGTCATTTTGAAATTTAATATTCTGAACTAGCTTTTGAGTTGAGTCGTCGTGTGGATGTCTCATTGTGTTCTCAAGGTTTCTTTTTACAGGCATAAGCTAGTATCTTTAATTTGCGGTTCACTTATACTGGATTTGAGCACAATTGACGTTTGACAGATTAATCTCCCAAACATGTCATGTTTAAATGTCTTGACCCAATTAATCAGTTTAAAATAAAAGAGCAATATTCCATTTTATCTTCAATCAATTCATTAAAATGTACAAGGCCAAATTTAATATAAAATTATTGCAAATTTACCCAAAACATGTATAGCCCAAATTTTAATTTAAAACTCAATCGCTAATAAATTTGATGTTTTAAATGATAATTTGTTCAAACAAAAAATTTAATGTCAATGAGGTTGTTTAAAAATAAAAATAGAATATGACAATAAAACGATAGCGTGGATCTGAGTTTGGGTGCCATAACTGGTGAGGCAATGTGGGCATGACCAATCAACATTTATTAATTACGCCCATGTCTGTACGTTATTTAATATATTGACAGCTTTGTCACAACAATTACATATGTAATAAAAATATAATAATAAGTAATGGGATTTATAGGTGGGAGAATTAAAGTGTGTCTAACTTGTTGTTCCTTGACACCACAGCAATGGGGTACAAATGCCTTTCAGTATTTTATGTTATCTCACGTAATTTGGTTGTACTAAAATGTGGATTGTCAAGAAAATACTTGTACCATTTACTATTAATTTATTATGTTTTGAGTTTCAACAACCCATAGAAATTTGAACACATACAAATGATCAACAACCAAGTCTAGAATGTGTGAAATATATAAATATTGATTCGGGTAGCAATCGTTTTTGAATAAGGGGGAGAGGGTTGATGAGATGGTATGAGTAATTAGCGGTTCCAGATCTCCACTGTGATGTATTGAATAGCGTGCGATCGTTTCCCACAGCCACAGGATAACTTTTTCTGTTCTGTTTCTTTCTGCATATTTCCAAATTTTGCCGTTTTCCCAACCTCCAACTTGCCATTTTCATTCATCAAAAAACCAAAAATGAAAATAAAATACACAGCAAAAAGTTAAAATATAGAGCTTCATTTATGCATGATTAGATCGAATTTATTTAAATTCGACTTTTTAATAATGAAATCAAATATTTCAAAGGTATTTTTTTGAATAAATATTTAAATAAAATAAAAAATAATATCTTGAAAACCAGTTGGAAAATGGTGATATGAAGGAGGAATGCAGGCAAATAGGGTCACCGACAGCAAAAATTGACAGCCAATATCTCATCATAATGCAGTTATTCTATGTTTCCTTTTGTTCTATTGGCAAATAATTATTACCCAAATCTTTTATTATTATAATAATTTGAAGAAGAAATGCATAAATAATGGTACATCATTAAAGATTTTGGTTGGTAGGAATAGTAATCCACTTGTAGATTTGTCCCTGTAGTTTTTTAAATTCATCTAAAATTTGTTTCCATTTTAAACCTGTAAATTTAGGTTAGATTTTTTTTATTCAGTTAATTAATATATTTAAAAAATATAAAGATTGAATAAATTATTATTTTTATTAAATATGCAATTTATTTTCTTAAATAAAAATAAAAGTAAATAAATTACATACATATATTTACAAGTATAAGTCAGGGTGGATTCTGCGTGGGTCCAAACATGGTAGCAAATTGACATCCAAACATAGGTAACATTTTGAATTTTGTTTCAAGATAACCCAAAACCGAATTTTATTTTATTTTATTTTTGTTTCAGGTGTTGGGCAAAGATTGAAATTTGAGCAATGTTTGTTTGATGGTGACATAATTGCAAAAGTCATATCAACTTTTGGTATTGCCTCACCTCAAATCAAACCTTCCAATTATACAAAAATCATTCCAACAATATTACAACCTTATCTAATCATAATTTCTTACCATACTTGAGCTATCTCAACTCCTCATTTCTTTAGGGATCACTTTCTCGTGATATAATGTAATTTATTTATACATATAATCCGTATAAAATTTATATTAACTTTATATTAAATATACTGCGAAATGCTTTATATTAATATGCAACAAATTTACACAAATCATCCCAATTTTTTCTGGTAATTACAGAAATCATTCTTGGACACACAATTGAAGCTTTGAGGTAGTGTACGAGTAATTTTCTAAAAAAACATTAGCGATTTGTGTAAATGACATTGATGTTTCTAATAGATATATGAGTAATTTTTTCAAAAATATGAACAATTTATATAAATAAACTATAGGCAGGAACAGAGCTACTTAACTCAACCCTCAATAAAAATGTTTATATGTATATATATTAGGCGACTGGAAATTAGATGCATAAATAAAATACATATTAAAAAAACAGACGAAAAGAGGGGACATAAAAATGATGCGCTCCCTTAATATATAATACAGATATAGATCGCTATAATTGTTGATACTTGAGATTTATTATATAATTGTAATAATTTTACTCAAAATAAATTGGGTAAAATAGTTGACAACCACCCCAAGAAGTTTAGACCCACAATGGTGGCACTTTGTTTCTATAAAAAATAGATGGTTGATTTGAATCCCAAAGAGAAATTAGAGAACCGGCTTTGATCCTTCTAAAAGGGGAAAGAAGAGAAAAGTTTAGACCGAATTGCAAAATTGGATGGGCCAAATGCAAAAGAGTGATGGAGCTGTGGCAATTGGGCTCTGATGATGAATATTGAGCATTTAATATTTCTGGTGTAATCATGTTAGTATGGATAATATAAAAAAATTATTGCATTTAGATTACCATATATTTAACTATTAAAAAAGGATTTACCAGAATATATTTAGTCAACTCTGAAATTTTTATGTGCTTTTTCCCTTTTCTTCAAGTAACTTCAATCATAGATTTAATTATATAATAATAATATTCAATTACAAAAATCCTGTTTTTAAGTATAAAATTTTGGTACCTTTGACCACGGAACTATTGAAAATTGGGAGTCACGGTCACGGGCCTCTCGTGGTCTAATTAAAAGTGGCATCATGACGATATTTATGGTTATAGCCGAAAAAGTTGATCATATCTGTTGATATATATTGTATTTTAATATTTAAATTATAATATATATATTTATTTATTGATGTTGAGGTTAGTGGTGTTGGTGGATGTTCATGCCAATAATATTTATAACAATCTCTCTTCAATTCCATCTTCCCACTATATCATATTCATGTACGATATTATGTCCACTTATTAGCCGTTTATCTCCACTATTTCTTTGTAACTCATCACATTATTTTTCACTAATTCACATTGAGAATGATGGATGATTTCTACGCCTATAATCGGGATATTATTTCACTTGTTTTGATGCACACATATGCACATGTACTACATGCAATTACTCTAAAGAACCTTATGGTTAGTTAGATCTGGTTGTTGGAAGCAATAGGTAACCAAAATAGGGGTCTAAGATTCTAAGTTGAGTCCACAATGGACTTTAAGCTAACCACGCGCTAGTTCCATTTTTTCTCGAAAAACAAGACTGCATGAATCCCTATTATTTTTCTTCACTATCTACTTAGATTTCAGTTTCATTTTTCATATTCAAACGCTTTATCTTTGATTAAATGATTTATTTCACCATCATCCCAAGAATAGGAATTTATCATTTTGAGTTATATTCAAATTGGTGAATTTGAATTTAGAAAATAAATTTTAAATAACTCTATTAACATAATTTAAAATTCATTCAACATCCCGTAAAACATAGTTCGAAATTGAAGTTGAAGGATTTAAAATACTTTGAATTTATAATTATCTAAACAAGTTCAAATAATTTGTTATTATTAGAAATTTAAAATTCATAATTCTGAATTTATAAATTCAAATATAACTTTTATTGGTTTTTAAGAGATCACGTTAATACTAAACAAAGTATTTTTTTTATTATCATTTATAAATTCAAATTTCAAATCTGTCAACAAGATTTGAAGTATAAATTTTCAATTAAATTCCATCAACTCCAAATTAGGGAACAAATAAATTAACAATTATAACTATTGATCTATAATTTAAATATGAGCGGAAACTCTTCCAACTCCAAAGTTCTAAAAATGAAACTATGGTCGCTATTGCT
This sequence comes from Sesamum indicum, assembly GCF_000512975.1. NCBI lineage: Eukaryota > Viridiplantae > Streptophyta > Magnoliopsida > Lamiales > Pedaliaceae > Sesamum > Sesamum indicum. The sequence goes on along the minus strand of NC_026145.1, from coordinate 12,398,403 downwards.
TATAATTTTACCTAATCTCAGCGGGAAAAAAAACAATGAGAGGGAATGAATTTAGATGACATAAGTTTATTTATTTATTTATTTGAATATGTAATTGGATAAAAATAAATCAATTAACGTGCTATGTAAAAATATAATAATCATAATCAACATGATATATAGAGGTTTAATTAGACGTTTGTTCAATAATTTCAAACTTGTTAACGGATCTCATCCATTACCACCGTACTAAGAAACCATTAATTCCAGCCGATATGCTTAATCGATAAAAGATTAGCCTAAATCTCATAAATAAAAAAGCTTCAAGCTGTAAATTCTTTAACAAGAGAGAGAGAGAGAGAGAGAGAGAGAGAGAGAAACAAGAAAATGGATAAAGCTATGATGAATCGTCAAAACCAAGAAACTCAGCGCTGCTTGACTTTAAGCAATCGCATGTGTTGACTTCACATGTCTCTCCAACTCCTACTCCTACAGCTTCTATATTAGTAGTTGTGCGTCTGTGTTCATCTGTTTCCCATTGAAAGAAAGGCGGATTCAAGTAAGAAGAGAATGGCGGGGGAAGAAGTGTTTATTGGTTCCATAGATCAAGGCACAACCAGCACAAGATTCATCATCTATGACCGCTCTGCTCGACCCCTTGCATCTCACCAAGTTGAATTCACTCAGTTCTATCCACAATCAGGGTATCACTCTCTCTCTCTCTCTCTCTCTCTCACACACACACACACTACTCTTTACACGCAAAAGAACAGTACTTTTTAGCACTTTTTCCATGTAAAAGATTCAATCTTTTGGAATTAATGAAAACTAATCAAGTCTCGAAACTCTTCATTTGATATAAGTTCTTGGATTCAAGTTTCACCTATGTGAGTATTTGGCTACTTGTACACTAGTTTCTGTTTGTTATATGCTTCTTTGTTGATGAACTAATCTTTCATATCTTGATGTCTTGAAATTGATACCGAGAGATGTATTTGATCACTTGTAAAAAATAAAAACAAATTATGGTTTTTTTGGGTTTTCATTTTTTTCTTTTTCCCCCCTCTTTGTTTTGACTGTATTTTTTTATGTAAAAATTGGATCTTTGTTGTGGGTTTTCTTTGGGTTTATCACTATGTGATCACTTGTTTTAATGTTTTGCTTGTTTTTGGTAGATGGGTGGAGCATGATCCAATGGAGATTCTTGAGAGTGTGAGAGAGTGTATTGCAAAGGCTATTGACAAGGCCACTGCTGCAGGCCACAATGTTGTTAGTGGACTGAAAGCCATTGGTTTGACCAATCAGAGAGAAACCACTGTCGTTTGGAGCAGATCCACTGGCTGCCCTCTTCACAAGGCCATTGTTTGGATGGATGTCCGAACAAGTTCAATTTGCAGGTCTCTCTTTCTCTTCATCTTTCTGTTTTTGGTTTATGGATGTTAGTATAGAGGGCCATCTAGACTTGTACTCATTTCTTGAATTTTGACAATATATGAACTGGATTCTGGATATTTCCGGAGGTTTGGTGAGTGCAGCTACGAAGAAGTCTAGTTTTGAAATGGTTTCTTGAGTTGATGGTGTTTGACTCATATTAATCAGTTATCACTTAAATGGGTGACCTAATTCTTGTGAAATTTTGTTTATGGGAGTTGTTGAGTTGAATCAAATTTATGGTTGTGGTGGCTGATATTTATATTTTCTAATTCAGAAAATTGGAAAAAGAGTTGTCAGGGGGAAGAACCCATTTTGTGGAGGCATGTGGTTTGCCCATAAGCACTTATTTCAGCGCCTTGAAGCTGTTATGGTTGTTGGAAAATGTTGATGCCGTAAAGGAAGCTGTGAAGAAAGGAGATGCACTGTTCGGAACCATAGACACGTGGTTGATTTGGAACTTGACCGGTGGGAAAGAAAATGGTTTACATGTCACTGATTTGTCGAATGCTTCAAGAACTATGTTGATGAATCTCAAGACGCTTGAGTGGGATAAAACGATACTAAATGAGCTGGGGATTCCTTTGGCAATTTTACCTAAAATTGTTAGTAATGCCGAGATCGTAGGAAATATCAGCAAAGGATGGCCTATCACTGGGATCCCTATTGCTGGATGTCTCGGTGATCAACATGCTGCGATGTTGGGGCAAGCATGCCGGAAAGGTGAAGCTAAGAGCACCTATGGAACGGGAGCTTTTATACTTCTTAACACAGGCGAGGAGATAATAAAGTCGAACCATGGTTTATTGAGCACTTTGGCTTATAAGCTTGGGCCTAAAGCTCCAACCAACTATGCTTTGGAGGGCTCCATTGCCATTGCCGGTGCAGCTGTTCAGTGGCTGAGAGACAGTCTTGGCATAATCAAGACTGCAAGTGAGATTGAGAAGCTGGCCTTGGAGGTTGACTCGTCTGGCGGGGTTTACTTTGTACCAGCTTTTAATGGATTGTTTGCACCATGGTGGCGCGACGATGCTAGGGGAGTTTGTATTGGGATTACAAGGTTTACAAACAAATCCCACATTGCTCGGGCTGTGCTTGAGAGCATGTGTTTCCAGGTGAAAGATGTCTTGGATTCGATGCACAAGGATGCTGGAGAGAAGGGCGAGGTTAAGAACGATAAGGGGGAGTTTCTACTCAGAGTAGACGGTGGGGCGACCGTCAACAACCTACTAATGCAAATTCAGGTCTAGTTTTCTTGATCTGTCTAGTTCCTCTATTATGTTCCTAGACCTCTTGTTGATATTTCATCTTCTGTTGTAATTTTGCATATGAAAATAGACAATCTGGATATATAATCCACTTCACGAGTTAAGGTTTGGCATCTGCAGGCAGACATATTGGGTAGTCCAGTAGTGAGACCAGCTGACATAGAGACAACGGCACTTGGAGCAGCCTATGCTGCTGGTCTAGCCGTGGGCGTTTGGACAGAGGACCAGATATTTTCATCGGGAGAGAAGACGGAGAAAGACACCGTCTTCAGGCCGGCTATAGACGAACAACTTAGGAAGCAGAAGGTGGAGTCCTGGTGCAAAGCTGTTACCAGAACCTTTGACTTGGCTGATCTCTCTCTGTAAATTATGTCATTCAATGCTGCAATCTGCTTTCAATTCTTACAGTCTTTCCCCCCCCCTTTTTTTTTTGAAAAAAACAAGTAATATGAATTTGAATAAAACTTTCTGTGAATCTGTTGTTTTTTTTTACTATTGTGAAGTTTCATTTTTTTTCTAATTATTCTTTCTATAAATTATATACTATTAGATTAATGATAATTTAGCACATTCATTTAAAATCACATCCATCAGCAACTACCAATTACAAAGAATATTTGCAGAAAATAATAAGAAAGAAATTCACATAAATATTAAAAAATGTGGTGGAAGTAGAAGCATGACATCTGCATTTGGACGGCAAACATTCTTGATTCTACCCCATTTTGCAAAGAGGGTTGAGGACGGCAAACATGCAATCCACATCAAAGAAGAAAAAAATGACATCTTTGATTGGAGGTACAATACAAGAACCCTCAAAGAGACTCAAGCTAAATTGCTCCCATCAGTATCATGTTTTACTCAAACACCCCTGAGAATTCATGAGATTGATTGCCTGTTTCATGGGCAGCAATTCTACACTCCTCTTTCAAGCCTGCTTCAGACTGAAATAAATTATTTCTAAATAAGTGATTTAATTCACGATTTCGTAATTGATTGTACAAAATATAGATTATAACTAAATTTTAAAATTAAGCTTATTTTTAAAGTTAATAAGGAAATTATAAAATTATTTAATGGGCATAATAATGTCTACAAATAATTGCGTGGGACTGAAAGTTATAAATTGTATTTTATTTTCTTTTAAAGTACGAAGCTGTTTCTGGCACGCATTCTGCCTCTTTTCCGCTGCTACATTTACTAATTTGTTATATATATTTCTATGAATAAATTGGTCAAATTGAGGTGTATTTTGTACTGGAAAGATTGTTTCATTAAATAAACCTCTGTTGTGTACTGTTTTGTTTGATTATATTTAGCGTAAATTACAGCATCTTCTACTCATGTTTGGCATAATTACGAATACTTTTTATTGTTCGAAAAATTACCAATACTCCCCTAATTTTAATGGTCGTCTAACAATTAGTTCAATCTGTTAGGTTTTATCTATTTTTTATGGTAAATTGATCAAAATGTCATTGTATATTAAAAATTATAATTTTATTTATTTTTAAAAAATTATTTTTTTATGAACTAAGTGGATAATTTTTTCATAATTTTTAAAATTTTTCCATCCATCCCATTTGAAATTCTTATAAGTTTTATTTTTTCTTAAAAAAATAAAAAAATACAGTAAGGGCAAAGTTGACAATTTCATACCTCCATCCAATAATTACATAATTTCATCAAACATGAGGGAGTATTTGTAATTATTCAAATAACGAGGAAGTATTCGTAATTATGACAAATTTCAGGAGAAGTCATTGTAATTTACCCTTATATTTATGGTGGAATACTTGTAATATAATTATGTTCTATCTACCATCTTGTATGATGTAGTGGTATTTGATTGTGGTTATTTAATGGAATAATTATATTTGCACTCCTCACCTATTGCTTTTTCACACAAACCACTGATACCTTTTAAAAAATTACAGAAACCAGCCCTCACAGTTTTTAAAACTCAAAAATATCCTTATTGACTAGGTCAACTTTTAAAATAATTTTTCAAAAACAGAAATGCCCTTAGGGGTGTTTTTGTAATTATCAAAAGGTAGAAGGGGTGTCAAAGTAATATGACCCCATATAATTCTTTTATTATTTCTACCAATTTTTAATTTAAATTTAAATTCTTTTAATGCACCTTATTAATACTATAATTAGGATTGTGACTTGTAAGTCAATGTAGCTGACTTAGAGTCCACTAATTTAGTGAGTTTGGAGAAAAGACAGCATTCATCACACATTGTTTATTTTATTCATAAATTAGTTAAAAAGTCATCCCACAGACAACATGGAATTCTTAATCTTGGTCTTGAATTTATCTAAATTAATAATTAATGGTTGGTTAGGGAACATAAACTTGTTTAGTGGGGTTAATCACTCATACTTAGGCCACAACACACAAGAAACCTAGTCTAGAATGCTCCTCCACTACAAAAACTTGAATCATTCAACTGTGTCTTGCTTTTCAAAGACTTCTAACTTGTTTGCATCACATCTTATGTGTACAACTTTTGACTATTCACAAAAAGATTAGGAATATATTCATTCTATCATAGGGATGATTTGAAACTTGTCACCCAAACTATATTTTATGTGATAATAATTTTAATTTTGTTTAAGTCTAATTGTTTATAATAGAAAATTGTGTATTAAATTGTCACTCTAAATAATTAATGATATATTTATAATGATAACGTAGTGATATAATGCTTTGTTGTCATATACATGTATGATGTATCCCTAATTAGAATTTTTCCTCGTTAACTATTGTGATAATTATATTTTTCTTTCATGATATTTGATATAATTACAGATAAATTTTTTGTAATTTTAAAAAAATATATATTTACCATTTTGAGGTTTATTTTCGTTTAATAAATAAACCCCTATTAATCAAAATTTATTGAATTTACTGATATTAACAAAAAAAAAAAAATATTTATCAGTGATTAACTTATTACTAATTTCTTGCAGGTCAAATAAATTTTTTCCGACTAAACTATTCTTATAACAATGGAGAGGTATGTCCTCATATGCATTGATGTGTGAAGACATATGAGGATAATTTGGTCATAAAAAGATTTATTTGACTTGTAATAAATCAGTTATAAGTCAATCGAGGGTAAATATAGATTATTTTTTTTTTAGTTTTTTGTTAATATCAACAAATTCGGTGAATTTTGACTAATGGAGGAACCTATTTGTTAGTCGAAAGCAAATTTCAAGGGTGCTAAATGTAATTTTTCAAACTACATTAAAGATTTCCGTACAATTATACTAAATTTTAGGAAAGGAGAGTGCGATTACTCCATAATTATTTCTTGTGACAGCGTTTACTTAAATAGTGTCAATATTAAAATTATGAAGATCACTGCAGTGGCAAAATAAAAATATTTATCACTTAATACGTACAATTAATAATCTTAAATTTTTGTTGTTACATTCTCTTTTCTCTTTGTATTGCTTCTGTGTCATGCATTGGTCTTACACCTCAAGTGTCAATTGATATGTATCACTAATATGCAACATTATAGTTACATTTTGAATTTTAATCAATAATTAATATACTTTAATTATTAATATTAAATATGTATAATTAATTGATAATTATTGTTACATTAGACCAACAATTACTATTAAAGTATATTAATACTCCCACGTCCGCATAACTCGAACTCATAACCTTTTAATCATAGAATCTCAATTTTGTCAACTAAATTAGACTGTGATTGACGATAGTAGTTTGTTTGAACTTGTTCTTTTTTAGATGTTTTGGTTAGTTCTGGAAAATTTGGAGTTGAAAGTTAAAAGGTTTTGGGGAGTGTTCAATAAGATAACAATTTATTTGAATGTTCAAATCATACATGATGTTAATACACATTTAGTTATAAGAGCAAAAAAGTAATTTTTATATTTATAACCGTACATTAAATACATACACCCTAATATACTACGTAAATTTCAATACTACTATAAATACAAAAAATATAATTTACTATTCATTGATTTGATCTCTTATACGTATAAAAAAATTTTATTTCAAAACATTGATTTCACCTGGTGCGCAATCGTATCGTGGGCAAAATCACTCTTTTCATCATTTTGTTAAAATCATAACCACATCGATACGTTAATTGATAAATTAGTTTTTTTAAATTTTTATTTATTGTAATATTGGTTTGTAAATTTATTTTTATATTATATATATGTTAAAGTGTAAAAATATTATTAATCATATAAATATAAGAATGACGTACGGAAACGGTCAGTATAAGTGTATATATATATATATATATATATATAAAAGAGAAGATTGTTAAGATGCGTTGAATAACAAACAGAAAGGCAAGTGAAAGGAAAGGACGTTAAAGGGCAAAACAGACCTCCTTTTATCCTTTCCCTTATAGTAAGTAATGTCAATTGTCAAACTTCATTTCCCCCACGCAATCTCTCTGCAACTACCAACCCCCCATTATTCCCTCCCTCTCTTTTCCACCCATTTTATAACAATTTCTTTTCATTTTTTTAACAAATTATTTCAATTTTCATTCTATAACTTACAAAACTCATATTTTATATTATCTAAGTATAATAATATACTTATTTTTAAACTAAGATCTGATATCATATAAAATTTGCAATTTTATAAAATATTTTAAATAAATTTAGTAAAATATCCTTTTAGACCATATCGATATACTGCAATAGATCCACGACTAATGACTTGGATTATTTTGCATCTCAATGGGGCTATGATGAAGGGTTCAATTTTTGTAGTTTAAGTGGAATGAGTTGTATCTTGTAACAAGATAAATTATGATCAAATTGATTTAAATATGAACCAATTATATTGTAGGAAATTCACTGCTTACTGTTTACTTACCATTTCTATGAAGATGTGACGACGGCCTCATACTTTGAGTAGTAGTTATAGTTAAGATCACATATTGTATAATTATGTAAAGACGATACTTATTATAGGATCACCATTTGAACAGTAGTCATGATTCAAATAGAATATTTTACAATAATGAAAAACTTATGTAATGGCATTCCCCAAAAAATAGAATTACTATATATGCGGACCGTCGTTCCTCTATCTTTAATGTACCCAAAAAATCTAAAAAGGATTTCGTCTCTAGCCAACATAAAAGTCTATTGTTGAATGATTGTTTTTTTTTTTTCTTAAGAATATATTTGGGTAAATTTATTCGACACTTTTAACAATATCTTGTAAAATATTTATAAGATGTTAAAAAGTATTTGGTAAAATTTTTCATAAATAAGCTTATAAAAATAAGATGTTATGAGCTTATAAACTCTCCTAAAAAAATTAAAAGAGTTCAATTTTGATCATATTAGCTACGAGATTGTCATTACTATTATCTTACAAGCTTTTAAATATTATAAGAACGTATTTTTAAAATAAAATTTAATATTTTATACTATTGATAAACATCTTTTAAGATAAATTAATTAAACTTATCGAACACCCTCTAAATCTGCCTCAATTAATATCCCTAATAAAAATCACCTACAATTCAAGAATTATGAAGAAATAAAGAAACTAAATTCTTTTGGAGAGAGAGAGAGAGAGAGAGCATAAAAGAAGCCAATATATATGCCATTGTTTGCAGGCCCTTTTCAGCTTCCATCCATTCCTCACTTTCTTTCTCCTCATAATAATAATTCTCCTCACACTCCAATGGCTTCTTCTTCCAACCCTTCACTTCCACCCACACCCCACCCCTTCTCAAACGGGTACGAATTCGACCCCAACACCACCTTCGTTCAAGCCGACCCCTCAACATTCCGCGCCGTCGTCCAAAGACTAACCGGCGTAGCCGGTGAAAAGCTCGCCGGAAAACCCAATTCCTCCTGCGAGATGGGTCCCCGCAGGCCCGCCTTCAAGCTCCACGAAAGAAGACCGACTGCAAGAAAGCTGGAGATCAAGCTGAACAACAACAATGGCGCCGCCGCATTACATTCTCCTTCTTCTGCAAGGAATCGTACGGTTATGGCTTCGCCAGTTTCGCCGTTGGATTATCTGGCGGCGAGAAGTCCCAAGTCTCCAATGGAGGAAGAAGAGAGAGCCATCGCTGAGAAGGGTTTTTATTTGCACCCTAGCCTGTCAAGCACTCCGAGAGGATCCGACCCGCCGGAGCTCCTGCCCTTGTTCCCTCTCCATTCACCTAGGCCTACCGATAATCATTCATAATTTCAAATTCTTGAATTAGATGATTCTTAGTATCATATGTAATTAGTGTATTAGTCCACCACCAAACCTAACTGCCTTGCTTGCTTATGTTCCAATATTGTTACGATGAGTTTTGATTTTTTGTTAAGATATTTCATCCACCTATTGGCGATTCATAGGATTAATTAAACCTAATTTCCACTCTGATATTGTTCAAATCTAAGGTTTAATTTGCTAAATCGATTTTTTTATTTTTTTTACTTCAATAAACACATAAATAAAAGATACAATATAATTTGAATAAAAAATGAATCCTGCTCTATTTGGTTCTATTTTAAATGAGAGCCTATTTCATTTTTCTCAAATTATGTTGTTGATGAGTTTGGGGTAATTATGTGACCCTAATTAGAGTAGTCTAAACTCTAGTTAAGTTTCCTTCTTCTTTAATACAACTATGATATATAAGCAGCTTAATTTAAATGCAAATTAAATCTGTAGCTTGTAATAAGTTTTTGTTTTTTATTATTATAAAAATGAAAAAACATGACAAATCCGTTAGGGTGGATTGGGCCTGCACTGTGTTTTTCAGAGCCATGGTTCCTATAGCTGACCTATTATAGTCAAGAATCAAAGTTTCATCACGTGAAAATCAACACACATGCATGTTAGGATATATGTGCAGTCTCATTAAATGCCTTAGCATTGTTCAAATCCACATTATGGGTGTAGGAGTGTTCAACTTTAACTATTAGGTCACAACGAATGGTGGTTATCGAATTATTATTTTAATTAAAATTATTATATATGCATTGTTAAAAAGATCCATTTAGGTAAATAGAACATTGTTTTAGAACGTTTCGGAGTAATGAATCTAAAGGGAAATTTCAGCATAAATTGAATCTGGTCAGACTTGTAACAAGTACATAGCAAATGAAACATACTTATTATGTGATTGGTGTACAATCAATTCTGATTTAAATAAAAGATTTCCTAACTTTGAGATAGAGGGAGTCACAAAGCAACTGAACAATCTGCTTATATTTGAGTTGGGCTTAATTTAATAATTTTTTATTGACAAAAGGCTTGAATTTGAGTTCCAAATTTTTCTCTTGTTCCAAAAAAGAAAATGTATAAGTTTTTCTCTGTTTTAATATAATTTGAAACGTATGGTTAAATACAAAATTATTGGTGTACTGAAAATTGAGTGAATGTGGTGTGTTTCATTTCTCAAAGTGTACAATGAACATAATTATTGCAATCCTATCCCATGATTCTACCATAAAAATACATACGTTTTTCTTCCTAAGAGATATATACTAAGTATAGGTACAATATATATTTCTAATATACAATACATTTTGTCTGATATGTACTTAATTATTTTTTAATATTTGAATATATTGAATTACATAAGTGAACGTTTCTAATAAATAAATAAATAAAAAAAACAAGTAATTCAAGAGTCAAATATGAATGAGGTGTATGTGACTGTTACAGCCTCTTTGCTTTAAATTCGGGTCAGAGTTTCAACTTTCAAAACCATTTGAAAGTTTTCAGCTTCTCCGATTTTAGTTGAGCAAGCCAGATTATTGTGATATGGATAAGATAAGATTTTCTTTTTTCTTTTTTTTTTTTTGGGAAGATGAAGTATATTATTCTCCATATGACAACGTGAAATAATAATTAAATGCAATTAATATTTTTTTTTTCTCTCAAAACATGTAATCCAAGAAACCAATAATTGAAAAATAATTAAATTTGTGGTACTTTTGGTGGGACTTCAATTTGTGTAGTCTCTTCAATGTGGAATCCTAAAAAGTTTCAAATTTTAGCATTTACATTTCTTTTTGATGTATATTGGTAAAAAAGTATTTGTATGCGAGGATAAAATAGTAATTTAATATACATGAAGCACATGGTAAGCACATACAACCCACCATAATATATTTTTTATATTTATAGTAGTGTTGAAAGTTATATGGTGTAGCGGATTGTATGTGCTTACCATGTGCCTCATATATTGTAAATTACTTTTTTACCCTCGTAGGTAAATATTTTTATACCAATATACATCACTTATATTCATAGAGTTGTGATCGGTTTGTTTTTAAAAAAAAATTATAATAAAAATTTATTTTTAATATTTTTTAAAAAAATATCCCAGATCTGAATTTGGTCCCGAATCCACGAAACTCTTGGCAAGTTTTTGATTTTAACATATTGACCCCAAAGTAGCGGTCGTTGTCCATAACGTGGATCAATTTTATTCTTTTTTTAGAAAAATATGAAGATTAAAAAATTTCTACTTTTCAAGTTCTAAATCAAAATCCCTCGGGACATTGAATATTTAACTCATTCCAATTATAAAATTATCATTCCAAAAACAAAAGAAAGAAAGAAAAAGAGTCACAAGAAGAAGAAATATGCATAGGAAAGAAAATGGCCCCTTTGCTATCAATCAACATATTCTCTTTAAATAACTACTAAATTCCTTTTTGTGCAAAAACAGAATTTAAGTCATAGTGACTCAGTCCAAGAAAAGGTTTTTGAAAAGAAGTCAAAATCTTTTGTATGAAGTGTGATTTTCTTTGCCATGAAGAGGCATGTGGGGGGTGGAAATGGAAATTTGGCAATGACAAGGACTTTGTGAGAAATATTGCATGTCTTTTCAAGTTAGATGACAAGAAAAGGACATTCATTGGATCTCCCTCAAGTTCTTCTTAGATTGTGATTGAGAGTCATAAAAAAGTTACTTCATTTTTAATTGATATTAGTAAATCATTAAGTGCTCCTTCCATTCTATGATTGAGCTGATCAAATTTATGTTTTGATTGCAATTGTAAGTTAATTTTGATGTCGTTTGGCCCATTTTTTAAATTCAATCAAAATCATGTTTGCATAACAACTACAATTTGTAATTTTTTTTTCTAAATTTTCCTTTATTAACTCCATTTGTAGCTTTAAAAATGAGTTAATTCTGGAATTTAACTATAATTTTTTATTTATATAATCAATCATGAAATTATAAATTCAAACTCTGTAATCACTTTTTTCAAAATAAATTATCTCATAATCCCGGACCAAATTGAGCCAAAGTCAAATTAAATTTGTTGTAGTTATTTTAATTAAGAAATCCTTACTATTAATGATGCATGCTGAGTCCAGTAGCACCACACATATTGAAGGATCTTATCAAAATTTGAAAATATTAGAGGATTAACCTACAAACAGAAGTTAACACTTCAATACTCAAGTCAAAAGGTGTTTGAGATGAAATAAAATAAGGAACTCAAATCAAAACGTAAAATCTAGCAAGCTAGATATGTGAAAATGTGAGGTGTAGAGTGTTGAAAATATGAAAGAGAGTGTTGAAACTCATGTGAAAAGAGTGGAAGGTGAACAGAATTCATGTATGCTTGTTGAATGAACTTGTTACCTTGTTGACCTACTTGAACCGTTATTATAGAAAAACTCGGGATGGTAATGGGAAGTTAAAATATTCAAGTAATCTTTGGGGTGTCTACTTTATAGAATCGTATTTATCCTTATGTTTGCTACGTCACTTGAGCCCCACAACATTGGGAAGATATTATGCCAGATCAATAAGATAGTAGCCTAAAATCAAAGAAGTAGCTACTTGTCATCTTTATCCAGTCGGATACAACCATCCATGCTGGCATGCCTTGAGGGTGAGTGGTCATTTGATGTTTACGACAAGGGTGATGTTTTGAATGAAATAACTGGACTCTGGACTTGCTAGAGTTGGGTCTGGATTGAGTGCTACCTCATTAGTAGGTGAACAGAAGTTGGGTTAGTGGTGTTTTAGCCTACTGGTGATGAGTGTGCCAATAGGGCTTTGGCCTGCAAGTGTTGAGTAACTTGAGTCTAACTTCTTAACATATTTTGAGTTGAATTTCATCCTTGGGTTTTGAGGAATAGATATTTAGGTTTCAATTGAAATATTGTCCAAATTGATCATAGTAGTAGTATCGATATATACTAGATAGTTACTGAAATAAAAACGTCATAGACCTACATACGCAACTCATGATACATTCATATAAAATGATGAGCTTTACTTGGCCACCGACCATAATACAATGTAAAGTGACTTGTTACTGAACCAAATATTATGAGTTAACTGTTACTGAAAATAATGTATAATATATACATATAAATTGACCAACAATACGTGCATCATAAATTTCAAACTCGTAACACTTTAAGTGGAACTTTAGGAGTATGTAGTTGAAGACTTTGGGATTTTTATTTAATTAAATATTTGAAGGAGGGTAGAATCATAATTCATAAGTGTAGTCTCACATAATTGCAGCAGACAAATTGAGGAATACTGAAAGTGAGTTTTTTGACTCTTCTCTTCGGCTGATTCATAATTATCAATAAACTGATTTAAAGAAGAAAAAAGAATCATAATTTGCAGGCAAATAATAAATTAATATTTTCTTTTTATTTGTACGTGTAATTAGGTAAATACTATGGACTTGAAATATAACTTACGATAATAAAAATATAGACCGTAATTCAATTTTAAGAAAAATAAAGTGAAAGAAATAGAAAAATAATAAATTATTTAACTTATTGTATTTTTGAAAAGATAATAATAAATTTTAATCGGAAAAAATGCAAGTGGGTTCATCCCCGATGATGATACTCCCATGTTTAAGTTAGTTTGAGATTGAGGAAAAATTGTGCAATCTTAATTTGCGAGTAGAATGATAGAAGTGAAGTTACCTTCTTCTGCCATGGTTTGGGGTATTTATAGGGCTTTACATGGGCCCCAACACTGGACGGGTGTCACTACCTAAACATGTTAGATGGGTCCGGATAACCGGATCCAACCCGTGTACCAACCCGGATAGGTAGCAGCAGATTATGAGACTTATCATGTGTTAATTAAAATAAAACAATTTACCTTTTGGGATAAACTGTTGTTTTTTTTATAAGGGGATAGTATGCTCATTAAATTGTATCAAATCCAATATTAATATGATTTATGAATTAATTCACGGACCGGCCATAGCATAAACAGTCGCGTTCTACCTAAACTCAGTGAAATAGCTGGGTAGAAATCGTGTTTGATGACGCAAGTTCCATATGGGTTATGCGTGATTATTGAAATTTGCATAGATAACAACAAGTCTGAATGGTTGCTTTCCATTTCCAACATGTTATTGTGAAAGTCTAAGCTGGTTTTGATGGTGATGTCATGTGCAGTGGGACTTTGATAGCAATTATAACAGAATTGCTGACTTTAAGTCATAAAGCGTGCTGTGCTCATTCAAGACTCTTATTGTGTCTTACTGTAGTCGAAAATTAGTTCAAATTGGATATCTCTCACCGGCCAAAAGCAAAATAATGTACCTTTCAGATCATCAGTTGTCGTGTTTCTTTGGTAAATCTCTTATTTATTATAACAAGACTACATATTCTCCTTGTCGAGAGAGAGAGAGAGAGAGAGAGATGGGAAACTTTAACTCACATTAAGTTTGGTCGAATCTGAATTAATTATATGACAGTCGAGTACACTTACTCTGCAATTAGTTGCAGTAATCATAACAGAAACTTACAAAAAATCTTCAGAGGCATATGTTGATGATCTCGTAGTTTCACTTAACAAAAAATATATCAATCCTCCGAAACCGATTTGTCTCATGATCTTCATCACTTTTTACTCACATTCATTCTACTAGAGTGTGATGTGATGATTATTAGGTCTAAAAAAAGCTCACATCTGCTGAAGAGATGGATATGAACCATACAAACAACTCCACTTGTAAAATTCAGAGACAGCATTCTAATACTCTGAAATGCAGATGGCCACAACATGATAGACATTAGGAACAGCAGTGGAGTTCAATGGATGAATCAGAGCAGGGACCTGGACTGAATGGCAGGCTGCGGGGGGGATCCGGCAACATTGATCCAGTTCATGAATACCTTAGGTGAGCCTTGCTGGCAAGGGAATGCATCTGGTTTCGGAGTAACTTGCGGTGCCCCTTCTTGCTGTTCTAGGATTTTAATTTAAAAAATTCAACCCAGGTTTTTTGGAAATGTTATAGTTACCCAACTTCCAAAATGTTCTTTGATAAAACTACTTCTTGATATGAATCTCCTGATAAGTCAGTATCCCAGTACACGAGGTGCTTTCGACAATTCAAGAAAATCATTCCCTGGATCAATAATAAGAGAAAATTTTGTGAGAGTTAATTTGTGACCTCTCTTCTTTCTTAATCCCAATTGTGGATGAGTTTCAGACTTCAATTTTAGATATTTTGGTTGGCGATCGACTGAAGTTAATAGGGTTGCTATATAGCTGCAAATCTGCAATACTGCAATACTGTGCAATCACGTTATGCTTATTCTCAATAGAATGTATAGGGTCCGCTCCATTGACAAGGAGTTCGAATTCTAACACATCGGTTATGCTTACAGGTAATCTGTATTTATCTCTACAAGTATAGAGTACAACATATGTTGGTACCTATGATTCTTAAGCATATCATAATGGAGTGACGATCGAAATTGAAACCATCCTATATTTTTGCACAGAGAAAAAGCTGGGTGGGAGGCAAAGAGTTGGGATGCTAAGAGTACCAAATGGGAATAGAGGAGAAAATAAGCAAGGCTTGTCTGATGCCTGGAACACATGAAAAAGAGCAATGTGGGACTTTTTGAAATATTGCAACATGCACATGCTCAAAACCCCTAAGCAAGGGAAAAATATTCTTATTAGATATTTTAATGAACAAAGAATACTAACTTTCTATTCCTATAATTCAAAAAAAGAAAAAGAAAATAAAGAAAAAGAACAATGGACATCTACAAAAATGAATATGCAGCTCAGACATCAGAATTCTGTTTTAACTGCTGCAGCAGAAATTTCTGTTGAAATTCCCAATGGAACTTCTGAGGACTCATGCTGAAGCCAGTCTTTGGAACATACGAGAGCCTGCAGTATGCTAGGTCTCAATGAACTTCGATAACTGTCAATCTTTTTCTCTCTCATATCAAATACGGATTCTGCTGAGATGGTAGAAAGTGGAATAGACAAAACATCGGAAGCCAGTTTGGATAATGTTGGATACTTTGATCTATTCATTTTCCACCAACCCAAAACATCAAAATCTTGCACACGGGGCAAAAGAGGCTCTTCTAGATATTGATCTAATTCTGACTTCATATGTTGCGCACTCATAATGTCGGAGATATAAATGTCAAAATCTGAAAAACCATCAGTATTTGAAAGAAGACCTTCTTCTTGAGGCTCTGTCTTTACCAAAGTATCATTTTCTCCTTCTATGAAAGTGGGTGCAGGAAGGGACTGAACCAAGTACTCGAGATAGAGTTCATGCAAACCCTCATCAACAATGTTAATCCAAGTCTCAACATCCTCACCGTATATCCTGGAAAAGCTGAACTCCACAAGTCTCATTTTGAACCTAGGGTCCATTACAACGGCAACTGCCAACACAAGGTTGCAGTCATCCCAATACTTAGTAAATTTTTCCATCAACGGTTTGGTCAGGCAGCTAACAAAGAAATCCTGGCTATTAGCACCATGCATTAGTTCAAGATGAATCTTCCAGGCTTCATGGAAGAATAAATTAGTTGTCGGGTACACAGGTGAAGTCAGTATATTGGCTGCCTCATAAAATATTTTCAGGTATGCACACAGAGTTTCCACCTGTTCCCATTCTTCCATCTGCGGACTCAACTTATAATCCGGGTCAGAAGTATCCAAACAAGAAAATACTTCCTTCAGTTCAGAAGCAGCCATCAACATTTGATAAGTGCTACTCCAATTTGTCAGATTATCAATCATTAAGTGCTTTGTGCTCGGCACTTGGAGCTGTTGTTTCAATTTGGTAAATCTCTCTTCATGAGCATCCGAAGTTTTAACATACTTCACACTTTGGCGTACTTTCTCAATCGTTTCCCTCATAGATCCTATAGCATCCTGTGCAAGGCTTCTCAAAATACGAGCATAACAGCTGTTAATTAACAGCTGACCATTGAGAATAAGGGAATTTTTTATTGATAGTAAATTCCTCAGATTATCTCTGTTTTTTTCTTTGGCATAAGAACGATCTGAAGTAACAGTGAATAACTTGTCCTCAGCACCCCAATCAGTCAGACAATCAGCAATGGCATGACTAAAGGCTGTATCCGAATCAGGAAACTGTACCGTGATAAAATTCAAGATTCGCCTCTGCAATTTCCAATCATTATCGATAAAGTGACCTGTTAGAAGTACATAAGCTATGCTTTGATTTGAAGTCCACAAGTCCACCGTAAGGTTAAGACGTCCTGACATTCCACTAAGAAGGTCCAGAAGCTTGTGCTTCTCCCTAAAGTAAATGCCCATAACTTGCTCTTGCACGGGAGTGACGCTAGTAATATTGAACTGAGGCTGCAGAGTCCGTGCAAAATCAATAAATCCGGAGTGTTCAACCATGTGAAGTGGATACTCATGCTGAATGATCATTTTTGCAAGTTCATGGCTGTAATTATCCTCACTTATATAGATGCTTCCCACTCCATTGGCAGCTCGGTGACGCTTTCTTGGGAAGTTACCATTTGCAGAAATATTAGTTCGGGGAGCTGGTATGTATGGACTCGGTTGATCTTTCCCCTGATTGTGCCGGCTGACAGGGCAGATTCCCAAAGCAATATGTCGTTTTAGGTGGCTGGTGCCTGCTAGTTTCGAGCCGGAGATATAAGCAAAGGATTTTTTGCACTGGTTACAACAGGCCCTAATACAATCAGCGTCAACAGTTTCAATTGTGAAGTGCTCCCAGACCATGGACTTCTTCCGCCGGCGTTTATTGGGTTGTGCATCTGAATTGGGGAAATCATTTTGATCAATAGATATATCCATTGTGTACATCCTGCGATAAAAGAAAAAACAGTGTAGACCATAAATTTCTTTAAATTGATTAGATTTCCGTAATTTTATGATGTCCAGGGGGAAATTGTGCTATGTGTATAAAACCATGCTCTTCAATGTTGGAATCACAAAACACAGCTAAAAAGGAGCTATGGAGAAATTTCCCTCCTATCTCCCATTAGGGTGCCATGTGCATAAAACCATGCTCTTCAATTTTGGTATCACAAAACACAACCAAAAAGGAGCTTCAGAGAAATTTCCTATCCCATCTCCCTTTTGCTTTTTGTCCGAAACGACATACATTAAGGGAAGAAACCAAAAACATATGAAGGTGACTCAAATCATATGCTAAATCTCAATTGCAAAGATAATTCAGAAAATTGCATGGCATCAGTCAGAAATACGAATTTAGGGTACTCATGCACACAAAGTACAAATAATTATATAACTTAAATCACATAGCAGAGTGAAATAACCACCCCATCAGGTAAATAGACTCAAAGAAGTAAACTGTTTCCTCTTCTACTTAGGACTCTCTGCATAATGAACCTTCACCATTGAAGCAATACTTTGGCATTCACTATCACTAGAACCTTCAATAAGAAAACCCTACTGACTCCAATGGTCATTCCCAGTTTGTGCTAAACAAACAAAACGCTGTGGAACTGGGACAGGAAATTTGTTCTTAAAGAATTCATTTAGGTTTTCTAACTCCCAATATCTGAAGTATATTTTTCCAATAAAAAGCCTAGAACGCTTACCAAGCTTGACGAACCACCTGAGGATTCTCAACAAAGTGGTGGACGAACATATAATCTAGCCAAAACCTTTCCGATTTTCAAGTTGTTCCATTTGTTTATAGGGCCGTTCGCTAGATTGTACACATTTCTGAAACACCCTTTTGATTTCTATCTGATGAAGGAAGAACTTGCATCAAGAAATTCATTCAAACATGGGTTTGATTGACAGTCCATGTCCCATACAACATAGTCATGATCAGAAAGATGAAAAGTCAGCCTTTTCTGAACAAAGGGTTTCAGAAAGAGGCAGAAAGTATAGAAACTCCCAGTAAGTAGCGCCTTTTAAAGCTCTTCAATGTAAAATCTACTCCATACATATATGAAATGGTTCCAAAATCCACATAGAGGAGAACTAAATTTGTGCAATTGCATTAATCGCAGAAAGCATCTCTCACTTCAATAGACGAGCACAGTCACCTCGTCCACCAAATACATATACAAGCAAATAACCCACGCAACATGGCACACTGCAAACGCACATATACATTCAATAAAAACCCCATATGCAGTCCTACAGGTACATCAACACCACCCAAACACAAGAACAAAGAACAGACAAGAAAATTAATTCTTTCTCAAGGCCCTATAATTATCAAAAGAAAATACCACCTTCACACAAAATTAAACCCCCAACAACAGTTTTTCCAATAACAAAAAAACCCAGAAAAACCTAACTTCACCTCCATAACGCCACAAAGCAAAATTAACGAATTAAAAAAAAAAGGATCACAAAGAGCGGCCACAAACCAGTAAAACCACCACTCTCGAACGAAAATTGAAACAGCGCGAGCGAAATTCATGCACAAGAAACAAGTTGAGAAAAACTTACTTCAGCGGCGCAACGAAACAGTCTGCTACCGAGAACCCGGGTTTAGGGTTTTACGAATTCCGTTAGTTTTTCAAGAGAAATTAATGGAGGGAGAAGGAGAGGGGGAGAGGGAGAGAAAGATGGGCTTTGAGCTCAAAAACCCTAATAAATGGACTTTCTCAGTGGCGGCCTATTTGGACATGGACTCCCTCTATTTATATCTCTGGTCCACTAAATAAGGCAGGAGTTTTGGATTCTCTCTCCTTAGCCGTCCGATTAGACCACAGATCTTCCTTTAGGTAATCTAAACTACAGCTATTTACATTCACCTTCTCAATTTAAATTCTTGACGACCTGTAAATATTTATATTTCACCTTATTGAATTAAAACAAATTTATTACAAATTAAATAATTTTTTTAATTAAACTATTTTTATGTATATTCACACGATAATACATATGAAAAGGTAATTTTCACCCTTATAAGGATAATTTGATCAAAAAAGCATTTGACCCATAATAAGCATGTAATAAGTTAATCGAAATTTTCATTCAACTTTATTATTGATGTAAGCAAATTTTATAAATTTTACTAATAAATAAATCTATTTGTTGGACGAAAATAAATATTAAATGTATAAAATATAACTTCTATTAATATCAAATCTCATAAGAGGATTTTGTAATTATCCCTAAAAATTATAATACCCATATCTCGTACAAGTAGCATAACTTTTAAAAGATCCGCAGGTAGTTAATTTTCTCTGATAAAAGTATATGAGAGATCAAAATAAAATCACAATTTTCACAATAATAAATAATTCAAAAGTTTTGAAGAGATTGTAATTTTGCAGGTAAAGTGAGAGCGATAACTTATAGACAGAGGCCATAATTTAGTTAGGGATGAAGATTATTTAAAATAAAAAGAGATCATAATAGAGTTATTTTAGAATGATTCTTTTTTTTAATAAAAATAATATTTAACTTTGTTTAGTTTTTAAATTTCGTTAATACTTATTACCAAAGAGATAAAAACGAGTGATTTGAAAAGTTACTTTGCAAGATTTTCTAAGTATAGTGAGAAGACACAAGACAAGATGAAGATCAAAGAAGGTATTTTGCAAGATTTTCTAAGTACTGCCACTCTATTCTTTCATGGATACAAAAGAATACAATTCAGACAACTCTACGGTGACTCACAGCACTGGTGAGGGGGAAAAAATCAAAGAATTCCCACAATATTCTTGTCCATTTTTCTCAGCTAGAGTCTAAGATCATTGAGAAGAAGGGTGAAACGACCCGACATCAAGAAAAGATGACACTCTGATATCAGTAAGAGCAAGTATATGTTGAGCAAGGTTGGTATTCCTCGAGGATGACTGTTACGCAAATGAAGAATTATAAGTTGTCTTTGAACCATTTCAAAGCTCCATTTGCCATAGACCTGCAAGCATATGATTTTTGTTAATGCATAGTTGTACAAGCAAGAATAATGACTATGAAAGGTATAAGATTGATCCAATGCAATACTGTCAAAATAATATAAAGCGGTAATCCAGAATCATTCATCAAAACAAATATGGATAATTGCATTTATTCGAAATCCGTAGAGTCACAAGAGAGATGAACAAGGCTTTCTCCATATGGTTCCATTAAGCATCTTAAAGAAAATACACACTGGAAAACATGCATGTAGATCTTAAAACCTAGGTACCAAAGATACCAAATCAAGAATTGAATATTATCCAAAGTACATTTCAAGTCATGCTAATAATTTGGATGAGCATGCAAAGCGAATACCACAAAGGGAGAGTGAATTTTAAAATGTTGAAATGCATGTTTTATATTGATCAAATGATATGCTTAATCAATCAATGTAAAAACAAAGTCATGATAATTAGAAGCATCGTTCAGCAGCTCTGGTCAAGTTTATAGGGAACTGTGGGGAGGAAAATATACCCAGCAAAATCTTTCAACTTCTTCCATAAGTCATCTTGATCTTCTGATTCATCTTTCTTTTCAGTGATGGAACTTTGTTCACTTTCTGTACTTTCATCTGCAATGCAAAGTTCAGATTAGACTTCAATATAAGATTCAAAATTGGCTGATTTGGATGTGCATAATAACCCTTTTCTCATAGAATAGTAATAGAGCAAATTTTTAATATTGGAAATGTTATATATGATAGTTCTCTGGAATTAACATAACCTGCAGCTTGACATAAAACTAGGACTACTTTCAAGTTTCAGATAGCATCAACGAAAAGAATACTCTATCATGCAACAATATCAAGATTTGAAGATTCATAATTTGTTCAATTTTATAAGTTGCATTGCAAATCTTGAAAAGAAATGCCCACCAGGTTGTTCAACTTTCGGGCGAGTTTTTGACCGATTGGCAGGGGCACTCCCAAGAGAAGCAAGCTCCTCGAGCAGCTCACGTTCCTTTGAACTGAAAATAGAAGATAAATTACCTTAAATCTAAAGAATTCATCAGCAACATATGTACCATAAAATTGGAGCCAAAACAGGCAAGTGAATTCATTAAATAGAATATTCAATCACTGAATCAGTTGTTGGAATGTTCCATGGGCATATTAATAATACTAGTCATGTCTAATACTAGGAATTCAATATTTTATTAAGGAATCAAGTAATCCAATTCTCGCGTTACCATCAGGATCATTTATAACTCTGGAGACAAACTCAAGATTCCAAAGTTTCTTCATTTGCTAAACTAAGAGGGCTTCCTTGAAGGCAACTAAATAAAATGCTTGAAAACTTAGAAGATATTGTGAAGTGTTCAGCCAAATTTTCAAAATAACAGCTTGTAAGATCCAACAGTAAGATTTCTTCAAGAAAGGTAAGAGTTCTTAGCTCAC
Source organism: Sesamum indicum (assembly GCF_000512975.1). Lineage (NCBI taxonomy): Eukaryota > Viridiplantae > Streptophyta > Magnoliopsida > Lamiales > Pedaliaceae > Sesamum > Sesamum indicum. The sequence continues at coordinate 12,376,126 of NC_026145.1, read as the reverse complement.
TTTAAAATCTTAACAAGCTCCCTAGTTTTGCCATATTGATTTTACCAATATCCTACAAGTTTCACCATCTTATTATATCCAAAATGCATCAAGAGTTTGCTCTTAATAAGATCTAACATCTTATAAGATGAATTAACTTATAAAATGTTTTAAATAACTTTAGCCAAATACCCTCTAAGTCTTCCTTGTTAGTGACACAAGATCAAATGAACATTAAGGGTGGACGTGAATCTGCGGAAGGTGAGCATGAATATCTGATTGCTATACTGAAAATCTCATGTTTTCATGCGAATGAGATGGGGAGTCTTGGTTTAGCAATCTGTTTCAGGCAACAAGATAATTCTTAAGTACCCCTTGACTATGCTATCATATACCATTGTTTGGTCTTTGACAGCACCAACACCACAGAATAACACCAATCAACAGAAAGAAACAATGGTATTGACTACTGACCTCACCAATTTTATATAGACTAACATAGGGAACAGGTGATCAAACACATCAATATGAAACAAAGAAAACGTGTAACACTAGGATACAAGACATTGTGCAAGTACTTCAACCCTTATTCGCACAGCTACAAACATGTGTGTCCAACAAAGAGATGAACAAATGTATGTAATCATTCGGCAATGGCAGAAAAAAGTACAACCAATATAACAAAACATAAACTAGTCTTCGATATTCTACAATAATAACAGAAAAGTTAAAGCAAATGCAGATAGAATTAGATGAGAGGAGAAAGGTTATTCATATACCTGACACGCTTTGGAATGCTAACTTTAACAGTGAATAGATGGTCACCACGTATTGATGGCCTGTTCAGTTTAGGCACACCTTTTCTTGCCAAGACAAGCACATCTCCAGGTTGAGTACCCGGAGGAATCTGCAGGTCGGTCATTCCTTCAACTGTCTTAACCTATACCACATATAAGCATTATCAACAGGATGTAACTCTGGCAATATCAGTAAGAATAGCACGAAACTCCACAGCATAGCTTAAGTCTAACTTGCATAGGTAAAGTTTACAATCCAGAGGCAACTAAAATCACTTAAGAGTATGTCGACATTACACATGATTCGCATGTGAACAAACATAGGTGTCAAAAGATGTATGGTCTAGGGCAAGAATATACTATTATCAATTAAAATAATTCTTCTAGAATTGTAACTGAATATAGTAGGTTTTTAGTTTCCTGACTCATAAAAGATTGTTATGAACCCAAATATAATTTCACAACTAAAATGAGATGGTGACAGTGAGATGGCGGCCAAAATGGTTACCAAGATTAGGAAAAAGCACTGCCTAAGAATTCTAAAAATCACAGAGACATTATACTCATTGCTAGAGTCAGCGACCTCACTTACAGGAAGGGTACAGTATTCTGTCCAGACTGCGACATCAAAGGATAAATGCGAAGAAGCCAAAAACAAGAAGACTAAAAAGAATCAAATCTGAAACAAGAGCCAAGAGCAAATGTACCTTCACAACAGTCCCCAATATGGCATCCAGGTAGCTGATTGAAATTATAGAAGAGAGATTTATGCCATCTCTTTGAATCTCAGGTATCTCTTCAATATCAAGATAGACATAAAGATCTCCAGGTGGGCCCCTGTATAACAGGGAGAAGCCCCAAGAAGTGTAAAAAACATGCATTTCACTGTGTATCTTTGACATATGCAAGATAGAAACACCCAGAAGGAAAATAGATTAGACAAGAAAATATGATTATGAACCATAAAAAATTCATGCCCGTACAGTTTGCAGAACCAACACCCAGGCATAAGCCTTCCCCCCCCCCCCCCCC